>NC_134697.1:18272556-18300398 GCF_050947455.1 Rhinoderma darwinii
ATACTACACCACACAGAAGAGCTGTCAGATCCTCTATACTACACCACACAGGAGAGCTGACAGATCCTCTATACTACACCACACAGGAGAGCTGACAGATCTTGTATACTACACCACACAGAAGAGCTGACAGCTCCTCTATACTACACCACACAGAAGAACTGACAGATCCTCTATACTACACCACACAGGAGAGCTGACAGATCCTCTATACTACACCACACAGGAGAGCTGACAGATCTTGTATACTACACCACACAGAAGAGCTGACAGATCCTCTATACTACACCACACAGGAGAGCTGACAGCTCCTCTATACTACACCACACAGGAGAGCTGACAGCTCCTCTATAATACAGCACACAGGAGAGCTGACAGATCCTCTATACCACGCCACACAGGAGAGCTGACAGATCCTCTATACTACGCCACACAGGAGAGCTGACAGCTCCTCTATACTACACCACACAGGAGAGCTGACAGCTCCTCTATACTACACCACACAGGAGAGCTGATAGCTCCTCTATACTACACCACACAGGAGAGCTGACAGCTCCTCTATACTACACCACACAGGGGAGCTGACAGCTCCTCTATACTACACCACACAGGGGAGCTGACAGCTCCTCTATACTACACCACACAGGAGAGCTGACAGATCCTCTATACTACACCACACAGGAGAACTGACAGCTCCTCTATACTACACCACACAGGAGAACTGACAGCTCCTCTATACTACACGACACAGGAGAGCTGACAGATCCTCTATACTACACCACACAGGAGAGCTGACAGATCCTCTATACTACACCACACAGGAGAACTGACAGATCCTCTATACTACACCACACAGGAGAGCTGACAGATCCTCTATACTACACCTCACAGGAGAGCTGACATATCCTCTATACTACACCACACAGGATAACTGACAGATCCTCTATACTACACCACACAGGAGAGCTGACAGATCTTGTTTACTACACCACACAGGGGAGCTGACAGCTCCTCTATACTACACCACACAGGAGAGCTGATAGCTCCTCTATACTACACCACACAGGAGAGCTGACAGATCCTCTATACTACACCACACAGGAGAGCTGACAGCTCCTCTATACTACACCACACAGGGGAGCTGACAGCTCCTCTATACTACACCACACAGGAGAACTGACAGATCCTCTATACTACACCATACAGGAGAGCTGACAGATCCTCTATACTACACCACACAGGAGAGCTGACAGCTCCTCTATACTACACCACACAGGGGAGCTGACAGATCCTCTATACTACACCACACAGGAGAACTGACAGATCCTCTATACTACACCATACAGGAGAGCTGACAGATCCTCTATACTACACCACACAGGAGAGCTGACAGATCCTCTATACTACACCACACAGGAGAGTTTCTTTAAGATCAAATTTTCTCTTGATCTCTTACTACTATATTAATGAGAGTTTATAACCAATACATTTAGGCAGAAGGCCTCTTTAATTATAGCATTTTAGGTCTTTAAAAAGGATATGTCACCATCGTAATGTTTCTCTTGCTCTTCACCAGCAGAAATTCCTTCCAGTCCATCAATTTCTCTCTGCAAAATGAAGACAAATAAATCTTTCCATCTACCGAATTCCCTTCCTGACTCTTGTAAAATCTCATAATCACCCTTTCAGGCATCTTATCGGCTTTACATATTATCTACAGCTATACAGGCTTCTTCAGTTATATTATTGCTGCTCATTTTTCATACATAAAAGCACAGTAGCAGCAGCCGCCAGACTTCTCCCTTGTTTCCTGCATTACATGATGCTGATAGAGAGCAGAGGATACAAAGTGATTTCACGGCAGATGCAATGGAGATCATTAAAAAAAAAAACAAAAAAAAACAAAAAAAACACAACACTGCTATATTTTTGCGTAGAATTGGTGCAGAAATGTGAATACTAGTTTAATATATGAACATCACTCTTCCCAGTTTTACATTAGGAGGACAGTTTTCGGTTTGTGGCCATGGCTGAAAATGGTGCAGCCAGAGGCGTAACTAGAAAAAGCTGGGCCCCATAGCAAACTTTTTAATGGGGTCATGAGCATAAATATTCACTAGCTCCGTGTGAAAGTTATAAAGAGCACCACATTCACCATATATATTTTATTTATGTAACATTTTTTGGAATAATGATTTTGTTTTCTGTGGGAAAATATTCTTTGAAATAAAATAGATAGGGTTAACGTGGGGATACAGTTAGGTCCAGATTTGTACAGAGTCCCAAGTTTTGGCATTTTAGCTTTTTACCAAAACATATTGAATATACGGTTATAAAATCAATATGGGCTTAAAGTGCAGACTCTCAGCTTTAATTTGAGGGTATTCACATCCTAATTTGAAGAAGGGTTTAGGAATTACAGCTTTTTAATATGTAGCTGCATCTTTTTCAAGGGACCAAAGGTAATTGGACAATTATCTCTTAAGCTTTTTAATGGGCTGCCTGGGCTATTCCCTCATTAACCCATCATCAATTAAGCAGATAAAGGGTCTGAAGTTGATTCCAGGTGTGGCATTTGCAATTGGAAGCTGTTGCTGTGAACCCACAACATGAAGTCAAAAGAGCTCTCAATGCAAGTGAAACAGACGATCGTTAGACTGAAAAAATGATGAAATCCATCAGAGAGATCGCACAAATGTTAGGAGTGGCCAAATCAACAGTTTGCTACATTCTTGAAAAAAATAAAAATAAAAAAAGGAGCGCATTGGTGATCTCGTGAGCTCCAAAAGGCCTGGACGTCCACGGAAGACAACAGTGGTGGATGATCGCAGAATCCTTTCCATGGTGAAGAAAAACCCCTTCACAACATCTACCCAAGTGAAGAACATTCTCCTGGAAGTAGGTGGATCAGTATCTAAGTCTACCATAAAGAGAAGACTTCATGACAGCAAATACAGAGGGTTCACAACAAGGTGCAAACCATTAATCAGCCTCAAAAATAGAAAGTAGTAACTACGCACACTAATTGTATATTCCGTTCAGTTAATTTCTAAAGTCACCGCCTGAATAGAACAATTAAAAGTAAATTTTATTAGTTAAATTCTAAAATTGGCTCTTGAAGCCCAAAATAACACATACAGGCACAGACATGTGGTCACAATTGAGAAATGTCTATGGGTGATGAGATTCCACTCATAGACCACGATCTCTCCTTATTGTATAAAACACTGAAACCACTTGCTGCAGAGTAATCCTACGTGTTTCAGTATCACAGATATACATGATACGTCATCAGGGCTTAAAGTATTTATGCCTGTTCGCACTGTTTTTGTGCGGATTCCACCTCCGTGCACGACTCTAATGCAATGGCGGCCACTGATTCTGATTTTCATAGATTTTTATAGCGCTGCCGGGGGACTGGAGCTCTAGTTGCACAGTTCTCTTTGAGTACGACACGACACTTTGTCATCTGACCGGCCCTGCTGTATTCTATGTACAAGCAGCAGTAGTACAGCGAGTACATAAGTGTCCATAGCCTTTAAATGATAAAATTCTACCTGCAGCTGCCACTAGAGGGAGCTCACTGTATAAGGACTTATACAGTTCCACTCAAAAGCAAGAATCAATCATGTTGAGATATCCTAATGGCAAGTGCCAAATCAGAAGTCAAAATCTACGATGTCATCTTTCAATGGGACTCCTAGACCTGTTAGAAAGGGTAGTGCCGACACAACAGCCCTCTGAGTGCTAGTCACTGACCAACAGGCCTCTGTAATTATTAATTTTTTTGTCTTTCCAACAACATATTTTCAGATAAGACCCTAAACCAATACATAACCAGAAAAAAAAACCAATAAAATTATACAAACAGAAAGAATTCATCATTCCCCACAAATCCCAAATGTGTCTAAACTCCAGATTATTGGTGTTTTTTTAGTCCAGCTGCAGGCATGTACTTTATCAAACTGCTGAATTCTAAAATATTGGTCTTATTTCTCATCCGGAATACTGATATTTTTCTTATTTCAGATAGATAGGTCGATAATTATCTCCCACTGCTTATAGAGCGCCAACATATTCTGGAGCACTGTACAAATTTTGTCAGTATTTACATCAGTTCCTGACCCCGATGGGGCACACAATCTAATTTTCCTATCTCAGACACCAGGGCCAATAACATAGAAAAAAACACAATAAGATAAAACATAGCCCAAGTGTGAAATATGGAGACTACCCCAGGATCCCTTGTCTCCTATCGGCCAGTATAAGTAAATGATAAATCAATAATGTTTAGTCTCAGCAGATAGTAGGTCCCAAAAAGTCCTTGGTTGCCGGTTTAACAAATAGCAGCGGGATAAACACTCCAAACCTCGCCGTCCTGCCGTGTCCTCTGCACCTCGCTCCTTTACTCGGACACTAGAGGTGCCTGTTGGTAGTCAGTTCTTCCAAAACACACTCTGGTGTTCACCTCCAGAACGTCCGTGGGTCCAATGAACCACTTGGTGCAAACAGATCCACACCTATGTTAAAAAACAAGGTGGACGCTGCGCCGAACCTTTGAGGTTGGTATTTCAGCACTCTTTATTTAACCCCCCTTAAGGACGCAGCCACTTTTGGACCATATGACACAGCCTCATTTTTTTAAATCTGACATGTGTCACCTTATGTGGTAATAACTCTGGAATGCTTTTACCTATCCGAGCGATTCTGAGATTGTTTTCCCGTGACACATTGTACTTTATGTTAGTGAAAAAATTTGGTCGATAAATTCAATATTTATTTATGAAAAACACCAAAATTTCTAAATTCAAATGTATCTGCTTGTAAGACAGATAGTAATACAACACAAAATAGTGACTAGTTAACATCCCCCATATGTCTACTTTATGTTTGCATCATTTTTTGAACATCCTTTTATTTTTCTAGGACGTTACGAGGCTTATAAGTTTAGCAGCAATTTCTCATATTTTCTAGAAAATTTCAAAAGGCTATTTTTACAGGTACCAGTTTAGTTCTGAAGTGGCTTTGAGGGCCTTATATATTAGGAACCCCCACAAATCACCCCATTTTAAAAACTGCACCCCTTAAAGTATTCAAAACAGCATTTAGAAAGTTTCTTAACCCTTTATGCGTGTCACAGGAATTAAAGCAAAGTGGAAGGGAAATTTGCAAATTTCATTTTTTTTGCAGAAATTCCATTTTAATCAATTTTTCCTGTAATACTGAAGGTTTTTACAAGAGAAACACAACTGAATATTTATTGCCCTGATTCTGCAGTTTTTTTTTAGAAATATCCCATATGTGGCCCTAGTGTGCTACGGGCCTGAAACAAAAGCCCCTAGAAGCAAAGGAGTACCTAGAGGATTTTTCGGCCTTCCTTTTCTTAAATCATATTTCAGGCACCATGTCAGGTTAGAAGAGGTCTTGTGGTGCAAAAAACATAAGGAAATCCCCCAAAAGTGACTCCATTTGGGAAACTACTCCCCTAGAGGAATTCATCTAGGGGTGTAGTGATTATTTTGACCACACAGGGATTTCATTAGAATTGGGCAGTGAAAATGAAAAATTAATTTTTTTTCCACTAAGACGTAGCTTTAGGTCAAAATGTTTCATTTTCTCATCAAATAAAGGAGAAAAAGCACCATAACATTTGCAAAGCAACTTCTCCAGAGTAGGGAAATACCCCATATGTGGTAATAAACCACTGTATGAATACACATCAGGGCTCAGAAGGGAAGGAGCGCCATTTGGCTTTTGGAGAGCAGATTTTGCTGGATTGTTTTTTCTGCACCATGTCGCTTTTGCAAAGCCCCTTGGGTACCAGTACAGTGGAAACTCCCCAAAAGGGACTCCATTTGGCAAACTACACCCATTGAGGAATTCATCTAGGGGGGTAGTGAGCATTTTGACCCCACAGGTGTCTCATAGATTTTATTACAAATGGGCAGTGAAAATGAAAAATTACATTATTATAATGATTATTATAGATATGACGTACAGTAGATATATACATATGACGTACAGTAGATATAGATATGACGTACAGTAGATATAGATATGACGTACAGTAGATATATGGATGTGATGTACAGTAGATATATACATATGACGTACAGTAGATATACATATGACGTACAGTAGATATAGATATGACGTACAGTAGATATATGGATGTGATGTACAGTAGATATATAGATATGACGTACAGTAGATTTATAATAATAGATATGGCATGCAGTAGATATATAGATATGATTTTCATACGTATCGGTTTGCATATTTCATATTTATCTCATGTTTTATAATTCTTGTGGCTCCCAACACAGGACTGTGGTTCAGTTTGCCCTGAAAGTACTACAGGTATTTTATGCCACAGTCCTGCACACAAAAAGCTGCTCAGCAGTGTAAATAATGGGGGCAGCACAACAATTCTCATTACAGATCTAATATTTTTTTCCTTAAAGTGAATCAGTCACCTCTCCTCATGTCGGTTTTAGTAAATACATGTATTCCCCATGAAACAACAATGCCAGAGCTCCTTTCCTTAGAACACTGCTTGTGCCGTTCCTCTGTTATTCCTCTTAAACATGTATGAATAAATTGACAACTGGGTGTCACCACTCCCCTTGTCAAAGCGGCGTGTCCCTGCACAGTGACACCTTGAGCACTGATTGGACTGTGTCAGTTGGTATAGGTACACACCCTCAACTAGTAACACCCAGTTGTCAATTTATTCATAAATTTCCAGGAGGAATAACAGAGGACCAGCACAACACAGAGCTCTAAGAAAATATGCTTCAGAATTGCTAAATTATGGGGGAGACAGACATGTCAGGAGAGTGAAAGGTCATCTTTAAAATGTGCACTTCTTTTGATATAGAAGGCCAGAATACAACCTGGACATACAATCTCCTGGATTATTCTTTTAATGCCTTTTGCCCACTCCCTAAATCTTATAACATTAAGTATTGGAGGAAATCCAGTAGAAAGCTATCAGTACCAGTGGTTAATTTCACTGTTTATCATACAATATGAAATATTTTATTCCGTTTATTCATGTAATCCACCACTACTTACTGAACTCGGTTCCTGACCCGGGTCTGTATATTGAGAGACAAGGCATGTGTTCCACTTATTGGAGAGGCAAGAAATAGCTGACGGTACACGGAGCAGAGCTGACGCTTTACATTTCCACATGCTTGAAGGAGTCTGTCGATAAAACAGAGGAATCATTAACCACATACGTCCTACTGTCACTTAAATCATTCAAGTTAGATTTCAAGGTCGTACAGTATGACCTCAGCGACATCGCAGAAAAAAACCTTTAATATAGTAATCACAACAGTTCCAGGTAAAGGTGTTGTATAAGATAGCTATGCATCCAATCACACACAAATGCTCAAAAGGCATGGCTGTCGGACCTCCACCGATCAGAAAGTGATGGAATATTCTTCGCAAAAATGAAAGTAGGAAAAAAATGCGCGTATAGATTTGTAAACCAGAATGCCAGAGTGGGGGAGAAAAAAAAAAAGTATGTCCAAATATCACCCAAATATTATACTTAATGATACAGTACTTCACTATATAAGCAGAGCAGGTTGTTCCATTAGGCACAAGAGGCCCACGCTGTGGGACAGCCCTGTGGGAAAGGGTGGTTGCTCCCCAAGGTCACGGACAGTTTGGGGTGTTTGTGCAGTAGCCTCCGTTCAGGTCTAACTTGAAGCTCCTGAACCCCAATCCAGTATCTGCAACAGGGCCCCTTGTACCATTTATAATACTGGTGTCTTCTTACGAGGCACAGGGGCTTTGGGACCCCTCAGGCACCAGGGCTCGGGTGTGACTGCTACTTCTGCACCCTCTACAGTACTACTATATACTTTTTACAATGTGGAGCCCAAAACGGACTTCCCTATTCAAGATGTGGCCTCACAAGGGATTTATAAAGGGGTAACATTACATCTGAATCACAGCTTTTTATATCTCTTTTTATACACCCTATTTGCTTTTGCAGCTGCTGCTTGACATTGAGTGCTGCTGCTTAGCTTATTTGTAACCAAAATACCCAGGTCATTCTCTTGCTCCGTTATCCCCAGTTTTATTCCATTTAGTGTATATACATAAATACTACATTTTGCCAAATAAACGGTGGTCTAAACTGGGATAACCCCTATAAATAATAGGTCATAAGGTGCCAATCATCTTGTGCCTATAGACTCCTAGATGTAAATCCAGTACTATACAAAGTATAAGGCAGGGTTTACACGTACGGCAGGATACAGCAGGGAATTTTACCACTATTGCTTCTAAAAATCCAATCCACCGCAATGGGAAGTTTTGTTGGTTGCCTCCTTTGAAGTCTTCTAGCCTCACGCCCTAGTTTATAAACACCTACTGAGCCATTATAGCGCAGAAGCTATTAAAGGGACGGATTCTCCATTGCGCTCCCATTAGGTTATCCAGATGTAGTAAGAACATACTTTTATTATGTCGTATTTCATAGAGTCACGGTGAGAAAAGCACTAGGGAAAAGTCATAAATCCAACCACGAACCTTAATCCAAGGCAGAACAATAACAGGGGATTTAAAAGCACCAGAAACAACACAGACACCGGGTTAATATAAGAAAACAGCGACATAAAAACGAGTAAAAAAAAACACACAAAATATTTGACAGTATCACTCGGTGATCTAAAAACAATCATGACTTTTATCTAGAATCATATTTTCTACTAAAATAAAAATTTTATGGCAACCACTTTACGCTTTACGGAAACAAACTGGGGAAGCATAGACTGCTGTAAATGAAATGTGTGAGTTTAATGCAGGAGAACGTTAAAGAATGCTTTCGAAAGCCAAAACTGAAATACTGCAGCTGCATCATCCGCGTGGGGTTGAATATTTCCCAATTGGAGTTAATCTTCACCTTTTATGTAGTTTCTCTCTTTTTCTGGTACAGAGCTCTAAATCCCCTGTATAAAGAGTTAAATGATAAAATTCTGTCTGCCTCCAGCCACCACTAGAGGGAGCTTAGGAAAAGAACCTACTGGTGGCAGCAGGCAGCCAGAATTTTATCATTTAAAGGGAATCTCTGCTTTGGACAATCCCTACTTGTTAGAAGGGTCCCATGACAAAATCGTCTCCCTGCTGGGACCCCTAGCGATCAACTGTAATCTGTCAGTGAGTGTTACATTTTCCTGCAGTGCCTCTACAGGAAAAATTAAGCATTACACAGTGTCCATTCATTGTACGGTCTGTGTAATGCAGGACAGGTCCTCCAGAGCTAAATACATTCTTTGAAACCGCTCTCCACTCTGGCCAAGAGATGAGGATCCTGAACTGAGGACCCCCCCGTCTATTAACGGAGAATTCCAGAATAGGGTGTATGAAAACGGGTTTTCTAAACTTGACAACCCTTTTAACATTCGAGGAGTTTGGAGCTTTACAATCAGAAAAAAGTTACTGGGCCAGATATAAAACTCATGAAGGCCTTAGGCAAAAATTATATCCCATCTATATTTTAAGAAGGAGGAAGAAAGAATAATAGGAGGAAATACTAAGAAATATTGCTGTATTATACCTCAATAATACCATCATACAGGAATATAGTACCATACAGTGGCCATATAATACTGCCATACAGTGTATAGATAATAAGTGTCACAGTGAATAAATAAGTGCCAGTACAGTACGATACAGTGCATAGATGGTCATACGGTTCATACAGAATTGTGCAATATAGTGCCAGTATAATACCATACAGTGCATAGATAGTCATACAGTGCATACACAATAGTGACATATAGTGCCAGTACAGTACATACGTAATAGTGCCGTAGAGTGCCAGTACAGTACCATACAGCGCCCACATTAAATAATATTATTCCGAATCTCACATTCATGGCATTTTTACACTGATCACGGAAAACGTAGCAGAACAACACTGCATATAAAAGTTGATGGCTGTGGTTTTTAGAACACAGTACCCTACAAGGTTTGCAATAGAAACTTTCCTATAAAAAAATACATCTTTCAATATTACAGCAAAAAATATATATAAAAAAAAATAAAAATCTGCATACTGTGCTTCTCCCAAATGTCCATTTTAGCTGGACATGGATGTTGTGTGCAGAGTACCTCAACTCCACGTTGGGGTTGCTGTCCATACGCCCTATTAGGGCATACGGGACCCGCTCTCCATTAGCTGGCGAGGAGAGCCGCAGCAAACAGCTGTAGTACATGGACGGCCATACATTCGAATACAGTAGCGGATATGTAATGTTACATTAGCCCTGCAGGGGAATAGTGTGGCCGACAGTCAGCAGGGTTTATGAAGCCGGACCTGCAGCGATTAGTGGATTGCCAGGCTCGCATCAATATAGAAATGGGTTGTGTACCCCCCCAATAGCACTGGATATTTCTCAGGGGTACATTCTGTTACTTACATACACGGCTCTCGGTCACTTACTCTGCTGGACTTGTGGTCTCATTTCTGGAGAAAGCTTTGCTCTTAAAGTCAAGCCAAAGGCTTTGTAACTAAAAGGATTAAAAAACATAAAAAATCATAATCACGAATTCAGGAACGTATAAATGCACAAAATTTGTTTTACAAATTCATTACAGAAAACTATTATGTAGTTAAACTGTTCCTCCATTCACTGTCTATAGGACTGCCGGAAATAGTCGAGCGCTGTACTTCACTATCTCAGGCAGTGCCATAGAGAATGAATGGAGCAGCAGAGCAGAAGCGCGAACTGAGCAAGTGATGGATCCTCATTAGGGCGGTTCGGGCGGCTGCCCGGGGCACAAGGCAAACCGCACGTGCCCCCTCATGCCCGGTGGTGTCGCTAGCACCGGAGGGGGCCCGATGCTAGCGACAGCCACATGCACTTGTATCGGAGTCCTCAGGACTCAGATACAAATGAATACTATAGGCTGCAGGCCACGTTAGGCCTCCAGCCTATAAGGCGCTAGGAAGACTCCCTTCTCAGGCCGGAGTGATGACGTCACTGCATCATGTCCGTCTGCGCTTGCGTCCAGCCCGGAGGTAGGGTAAGTAGAATATATATATTTTTTTTTAGAGGGGATATCGCTGTGTGGCCATATATACAAGGGTGGGGAGCACTGTGTGGCCCTGAATACAAGGGGGGAGCGCTGTGTGGCCCTATCTACAAGGGGAGAGACTTCTTTGTAGCACTATATCACTATATACAAGGGGTGAGCACTGTGTAGCCCTATATACAAGGGGGGGGGAGCGCTGTGTGGCCCTGTATACAAGGGGGGAGCGCTGTGTGGCCCTATCTACAAGGGGTGAGCACTGTGTAGCCCTATATACAAGGGGGGGGGGAGCGCTGTGTGGCCCTATCTACAAGGGGTGAGCACTGTGTAGCCCTATATACAAGGGGTGAGCACTGTGTAGCCCTATATACAAGGGGGGGGGGCGCTGTGTGGCACTATATACAAGGGGGTTGGAGACTGTCAGTTTGTAGGGACACAGCCCTTTGACAAGGAGAATCATAACACCCATTTGTTGATGTTTGCACAAAAAGGTAGTGTTAATAATAGTTACGGCGTGGCAAAGCGGCTGTGGAGAAGGGGGGGCCAAAGTTTGGGTAACAGCATAGAGCCTATGGTCTGCTTAATCCGCCACTAGACCTGCCTATCGATTCATTCAGAGGAACAGGACCCCCGTTCTCATGATCGGTGGGGGTCCCAGTGGTCGGACCCCCACCGATCAGCATGTTATCCCTTATCCTGTGGTTAGGGCAAAACTTTTAATCTTGAGATAACCCCTTTTAATCAATAATAAAAATAAAGTATTTGAGGATTTACTCAACTTTATAGATAGATGAAGTGAAATGTTCTTCAATTCAGAATTATGCTTTCAGATAGTTGGGCAGATCATTATCAACAAGCTGCATTAACTGAACCTATTGCACTACCTGAACTGCCAGATGTGTCTACTACTAACCTATATTCCCCTTGGATTCTGCTGGACTGGTCCCAGGAGTAACACATAGTACCACATATGATCACGAGTTCTGCTAAATTACAAACTCGGCTCTGCTGCATCTGACAAACTCATCTGAGCTACAGCTATATACTGTATGAGTTTGTCAAAATCATATAAATTGATCCACACAGGAAAATAGTGGAAAATCTTTTTTTCATCACCGGATCCATAAAAAATAGCATATACAATGCCAGCACCACTCACCTGAACTTCCCGACCACCAAGGCTTTTAACAAACCGATCCGTTCTTGGCTTCAGCTCTGCCATGATGGGATTTGACCGCACTACTTGGTGGATGTCTTGCCCCTCCAGGAGCTTCTTCTCCATTATACTGAATCCATCTAGCAGCTGGTACAGGGAGAGGGCGATGTGGCTCCCAGAGAACTGTGAACATAATGATTAAGAAAAGTATAATTATCAATTAAAGGGCAAAGCCATCATTTCTTCATTCTATTTTTTGTACGGTGCCATCTAGAACATTTAGGCTGGACACACGAGCATGTTCGGTCCGTAATGGACGGAACGTATTTCGGCCGCAAGTCCCGGACCGAAAACAGTGCAGGGAGCCGGGCTCCTAGCATTATCTATGACGCTAGGAGTCCCTGCCTCTCCGTAGAACTACTGTCCCGTACTGATAACATGATTACAGTACGGGACAGTTGTCCCGCAGCGAGGCAGGGACTCCTAGCGTCGTACATAACTATGATGCTAGGAGCCCGGCTCCCTGCAGTGTGTTCGGTCCGGGACATGCAGCCGAAATACGTTCCGTACATTACGGACCGAACATGCTCGTGTGAATCCAGCCTTACAGAGATGCTCCACTTTGACGATCAGCTGCATAAATGCAAAATCTAGCATCTTAGTCATATATCTTTATTACATTTATGCTGTTTTAAAGGGGTGATCTAGCCTCATCATAGACATTTGTGGAATATCCACAGGATATGCCATAAATCTCTGATAGATGCGGGTCCCACCCATGTAGAGAACGGGGGTCCCCCAACAATCTAGGCAGAGAATAAATGGGGTGGTGGCTGCACATCAGCATTGCTCTCCCCATTCGCTTCTATGAGAGTGAAGGAAACAGCTGCTATGGATATGCCACACACTTCTGTGATGGAAATTTCCCTTTAAGATAGTTTATAGTTGGTTTTTCTTTGACTAGAGTACAGAAACCTGTTGATATATGGAAACCATCAGCAAGTAGGTAAGCTTCTGATGGCAGATCTTATTATGGCTTTATTTTTATCCGTGTTATGGCTTGTGTACCTTATTACACCCTGCAACTCAGTTTATTAAAACATAAACATCAAAGTAGTCTAAGGCTTCATGCACACAGCCGTGCCCGTAATCACGACCTGCGATTGCAAGCACGGGCGGCCGCCATTTTCAGGCCGTGCTCCCATACAAAACAAATCGAAAAGTAGGACATGCTCCGTAATTCCTAGCACGGACACTCTTCCGTAGCAATACCGAAAGGTGTCCGCGGCCAATAGAACCGGGCGGGTCCGTAATTGTGGACCGTATTGCGGTCCGCAATTAAGGAGTTTTTTTACGGTCATGTGCATGGGGCCTAACTGACATATAAATAGTTTCAGAGGATATTCATTGAGGTTTCAGAGGGTATTAAATTGTTAGGCTGGATTGACACGGTCTATTTGTAAAACCCCATTCAGAAATGGCGTATTTGCCGAGGGCTTAACATTGCAAAGGGTTAAATCTGCATGTAAAAAAATTTGTATTATGGTCTTGATTTTGGTCTAGATTTTAAGGCTGGTTCTATTGCAGGTTGTCTCACCACAGACAACCCATTTCATATGAGAGCTGCCAGGCGATCAGTTGATTGCCATTGGTCCGTCTCCCGGGGAAGTCGCAACTCGACATTTACATGGAGTATTACACGACGGCCATTCAGATCGGCTCTCCATTCCGGCTTATAGAGGAGGGTCCCCTCTATGACGTCCATATGCCCCAATATGGCCGATCGAATCTTTTATGCGGCAAAAAATAGTCGGAAGCACGTCGACCTGTGTGATCAGTGAGATGTGCTTTATTTTTTTTATAAAACAATGTATTATGGGATTTTAGGCATGTTTTACATTTTTACTTTTTGAGATACAGCTTCTCGGCGTCCTGTATCCATATAAGCTGAATCTTGCCAACAAAGCCGAATCCGTTCATGAACTTAGATGTGATTGTTTTTAGCTGGATACTACATGACCTGCATTCACCAAAGCCGTCACTCCAGCTGACCTGACTGATTCGCCTTTGACGGCAAGATACAGCTTCTATGTATACAGGATACATAGAAGCTGTATCTCAAAAAGTAAAAAAAAAAAAATAATTCTTAGAAAACAATTTCAAACTTGCTTAAAATCCCATAATACTTAGTTTATTAAAACAAAGTCAAAGTGCAAATGTTTACATATCCTTTATTGATCGTTGCTTTTTGTGAATGGTGCAGACGAGCGCCGATCGACAAGTTGTATTGTTAATTGACCCTCGTTGAGGGTGGTTAAACACGGGTGATATCTGCTCATGTAATACCCCCTTTAGGTATTAACCAAATCAGACTCACAGTAGGAGACAATTATGTACCTAATAAGAATTTCCAGATCCATCAACATCAGCTTTTTGACTGTTTTCTGATCATTTTATTCTACATTGAAAGAATATGTATTACAAGATGCTCCAGACTAAAGAGCCCGTGGTAATTACTGGTGGAGGTTCACTTTAAATTGATCACATTGATCTAGTCAGACCCTTTTGCCAGGGCTACACGGAGACTTTTTGTAGCGCGGTTGATAGTTTTGAACTATTGAGCTACAAATGAATACACTGAGTTGCATGAAATCTTGTGGCCGTTCAGCTGTCAATCAAGAGTTAAAAACCAATAAGTAGCAGCTACAAAAAGTCTAGGTGTAGCCCTGACCTTTATGCGGAGTTAGACAAAACATTGGAGATAGAGTGTCATGGGTATATCGAAGTTATCCTTTATATATTATGCCCAATTTCACGCAACCCAATTTTGAACAGAACCAGATTTGATGCATTTTAGAACTACCCTCCATTCTACGTCATGCGCACATTTCATCAGCTTGATATACATTGCTTGTCACCTTTGTCAAAAGAACCAGAGACATCCCATGCCACAGAGGTAAGCAGTAAAAAGAATGAGGCATCATGGGGCAATAACCCTCTCGCAAGTTGGCATCCAGAAATACCCGCCTCGTGTTGGTAGATTCCGGCACAGGGCCGACCAGAGTCTTCAAACTGTCCTCCGCAATCTTAAGAAGAAGAATAAATCAGCCGCATTACCCCCGGAATTTCTCATTCGTGACTAATGTTACACTAAAGGGGTACATGACAGAAACTCTACCTGGATTTCGGTGTCCCCAAAACTAGACACAGACGAATCGTCATCCCTCCAGCTGCCACCACCTTCCCAAATACAACATGAAGGTTAGTGATAAAGACATATAACTTGTGATTTAATATGAGCAGGTCATTCACGGGTGCGAGACGATATATAACGTGAACGCAAATGACTATATAAATAAACCACCTGTTGTAGTATGTGCTACTTCACCTCGGACCGTGCCTTCCATTAAAATGAATGGAAACCCTAAAGGGAAGGTGTTTGCATTTCTAGCTCTTAGGGTATGTTCACACGGCCTATTTTTAGCCGTTTTTCGGGCCGTAAACGCTCAAAAAATGGACGAAAAATCGGAAGCAGAACGCCTCCAAACACCTGCCCATTAATTCCAATGGGAAAACGGAGTTCTGTTCCGACGGAGCATTTTTCGCAGCGTTTTTTTACGCGTAAGAAAACCGCCGCGAAAAAGAAGTGCAGGACACTTCTTGGTACGTTTTTGGAGCCGTTTTCCATAGACTCGATTTAAAAAAGCTCCAAAAACGGCCGTAAAAAACGCTCCGAAAAACGCCGTGAAAATCGCGAGTGTCTCAAAAAACTTCTGAAAATCAGGAGCGGTTTTCTCTTGAAAACAGCTCCGTATTTTGAGACGTTTTTGACTCTGCGTGTGAACATACCCTTATGGTGCATGTGGGCCATCATGTGGACATAGGGGTGGCCTTACGTTTGATTTCCTTTCCAAGTGTGTAAGTATGAGAGTAACATACACAAGAACAAGAGATACAGAGGGAAGAGGAGGATGAGTGCATACTTCAATACAGGAGGGTGACCGAATGACCAGAATATTCAACTCGATAACTTAAAAATGGCCAACTATGGTTGCAACTTCCTGTGCCCAATTACAGTAGTAAACACAGCTCTGAAGCACAAACTGCTGCTGCCATATGTGAAATATGGTGCAAACTAAGAACAGGAACATTCAAAGAGGTTCTCAGAAAGATCATTCATCACCGGCAGCCCCATAGAAAGTGAATGGAGAAGTGGCCGAGCATGCGCAGTCCATCTCTATTCATCTAGGGCACTCTGGAACCCCATTCTCATCGATCGGACCCCCTCTGATCAGACATTAACACATATCCTTTGGATATGCGATACATGATTTTTATGAGAAAACCCCTTTGATGTAATGTTTTTATATTTGGCTGCAGTGCAATTTAACTGAAATTTTATGCACAATTTATTTAAGTTGTGTTTAAGTTTTTTACGATTTTTTTTCCTAAAATCTGATTTATGACACTCACCTAAGCTGCTTGTGTTGGGGGAGGGGTCTGGAGTATAATATTCTTCGGAGGCTGCATTGTCTTCTGTGCTCTGTTGTAATAATAGAATGGGTTAAATGACAGTGTTAATGGCCATTATCGTGGGGGGGCATTTAAACCTATATAATATCATAGCTTGTAGACGCAGCCTTTGTGACTACTGTGGCAATACAAGACTAAGGCTACATAGCGGCTTTGGTCGTAGGACACGAAGAACGCAAGGTCGCATTGGCAAATTTCATGTAATGCTTGCGAGGGTGGTCACGTTATGGACGTTGCGAAAAATCCAAATTTCTGGACGCAGATTACAAGCAACTTTACCAGCATACACTTCAACGCAAAGGCCCTTTTACACGGGCCAATGGTTGGGCCAACAAGCGTTCATATAAACGCTCATTCACAATCATTGCCCTGTGAAAACGTTTGATCATTGGCCGATCAAGTTTATTACGCGGCCAATAAAATGGTCATTAGTCGGCGTCACATCTCTCTAGGTAACCAGGAGATGCGCTGCCGACACGATGTAAGTGCTTAGGGGGAAGAACGAGCGTATTAATGACCTTCGTCCCCATACATTACTGATCATTGCTCCTGGTAACTGGTGCAAACGTGTTTTGTGGTCATTTGGCGCTCGTTTTTATGGCAAATATCGGGCCATCTAAAAGGACCTTTGCGTTTTGTCAGCGATTTTTTTTCGGGTGTCTTTTGGATGTGATAAATCCTAAATGTGACTTCAACGCAACATCAATTGCACACATTTTTGGACTTGTATGCGACCAAAGCCTAAGGGTATGTGCACACAATATCGACAATTACGGTTGAAATTACGGAGCGGTTTTCACTAGAAAACAGCTCCTGCATTTCAGACGTAATTGCTCGTACTCACGTTTTGCGAGGCGTCAATTACGGCCGTAATTTGGAGCTGTTCTTCATTGAAGTCAATGAAAAACGGCTCAAATTACGTCTCAAGAAGTGTCCAGCACTTCTTTGACGAGGCTGTTATTTTACGCGCCGTCTTTTGACAGCGACGCGTAAAATTACAGGTCGTCGGCACAGTACGTCGGCAAACACATTGAAATGAATGGGCAGATGTTTGCCGACGTATTGGAGACGTATTTTCAGGCGTAATTCGAGGCGTAAAACGCCTCCATTACGTCTGAAAATAGGTCATGTGAACCCAGCCTTAGTGTAGCCCTAGCCTTAGACCACTTCCATATAATTTTAATATAAAGCAGCTTTACCGGGACATTCTTCTCCTCTAGTATATTGATTCCGGGGTACAGATCCTGGACTATGAGAATCAAGGAAAGGAGATCTGCAGGTCTCAGTGAACTGGCGTATCGACTGTATATATTTATAAGAAATAACAGTTAGTAAAGCATTCATAATGGTTTATACACACAGATATATATATATATATATATATATAAAAAAAAAATGTATACTGATAGACATGCTCCCCGCACAATACCCCACCCTAATGTCCTAGTCAGCGGGACACCTGGAGCAGTATTCAGCTGGAGGAACTAGTGAGAATTATGGCTAGGATATGCCACCAGTGTCTGATAGCAAGGGGTCTGATTGGAGGGTTCACAATAGTCAGACCTCTGCCAATTGGACTTTGTTGGTATGAAGTAGTAGTATAGTGTACTTTTAGCAATATAGTAGTATAGTCTATTTTTAGCCATGTCTCTTTGGTGGGGGAATCGACTGCTGGGACCACCAAGGATCACAAGAGCTGGACTGCAATACCAGACAAACTGGCTGGAAGAGAGCAGTGTCGTGTCTAGAACATGTGCATAGGGACTAGGGTGATCCACCAAGCGACACATCCCTATTGTCCCCGGTGGTTGGGTGCTTACCAACATGGACGGCCTTATGGGTGTGCGACCTGTGCATTTGCTTAAGGGGAACTACCCATAGCCCAGTCCTATGGTTTGCGACCATCAGGATTTTTAATATTAAACATCAATAGTATTTAGACATTGAAGGAGACGGTTATTCGGTCACTGTATGCTAATTTTTTTGGGAACTTCTGGCATTTTACAGAGCGGTTATTCGGTCACTGTGTGTTAGCTCTGTAAAATGCCTAAAGTGTTATTTGGTTACTGTATGTTGGTATTATTTGAGTATTTTATAGGTGATATTCACTTATCTAGAAATGCTACTTAAATTTAAACTCTGGGCAAATTTTCATAGTGAGTCAAATGGAGTTCTTAGGATCACGTAACATATCGGAACATTTAATTCTTTCACTTTGGCCCCTTAATCGCAAGTTTCCAAGCTGCTCTGTATACTATAGGTTCTTATCACCACAGGAAATAACTAAATGGCTGCATGTTACGGAGCTGTACAGGATACGTGGCAAAACAACGCCCCCTTTCTAACATCACCTCCTGCTATGCAGCTATTGGCTGAAGCTGCATCTTACAGACTTCCTGTTCTGCCCGCCCCCTGCATGCGCTCTGCATACAATCCTGGTATTAATGAGAGATCTCATTGATAACAGTATTAGGTGTAGGCTGAATGTAGGTATTAAGGACTGGCAGAGCAGGAAGTCTGAGAGGTGCAGCTTCACCCAAAAGCTGCAGAGCAGGAAGTGATGTCAGAGAAGGGCATGTCATTTTGGCAACGGTTACTTGTCCAATGTATGGCACGGTTATTAGGGCACCATATTGTTTGGTATAGGTATACTGTATGCCAGTACAACAGCAGGGGAGGGTATATACTGACAGAAGGTACCGCGCAGAACACTATCCAACAGAAGGCGGGCTCCGCTCACTAATCATATTGATGGTATATGCTCCAACAGCAATAATAAAAATCAGAAAACCCTTTAAACCCCATTGACACTGCAAAGAAGTTTCTGTTAAAGGAAATCTGACATAACAGATAGGCAAAGGGACATTTATATCAGTGACAGTGTGAAAACTCACGTCAGCGACACCAGATTTATTACAGGCTTACATTTGGTGAAAATTTATGCCAATTTTACCAAGGTTACAGATCACACCTGGAGAAAAGTGCCAGAAGTTTGGTGTTGACCAAGATGAAGGCATGTAGGACTTCCTCGCCACCTCGCTCGTTGCTGCTGTTAATGTACTGCACAATCTGCTTCTCAAGGAACTCGATACATTGCTCGCAAAGCTTCGGGTGTATCAGACGCTCTACAGCCTGTGAGGAGAAAGATTAACCGCTGAAGTAAGCCCTCGCTAGGCTCTCAGTACAGTATGTACGGATGTAGCAGAGCTAGTTGTGTCTTTCACTCAGGGGGGTTAACCGTCACTATTCTAGCCCTATGCCAATATATTAACAAGTGGTCTGGTTTACAAATCCTGTATTAAGGAAATTCTGAGTTAACAGAGAGGGGTCTCCCATTCAGGACTCTGATCCCCCAGCCGGAGTAGAGAGCGGCTATAAAGAACGTCTCTTTCGCTGGAGGACCTGGCATGTCTGTGCATTACACAGTCTATTGATTTTAATATGTACTGTGTAATACTTTATTTCTCCAGTGGTGGCACCGCATGGGAAATAAACACTTACTGCCCGGTTCTCCCGATCGATTGCTGCTGATCAATGGAGGTCCAAGTAGCAGGACACCCTGTGTTCAACTTAATGTCCGGGGACTCTTCTAAAAAAATAATTGTGCAAAGCGGACAACCCCTTCAATTAACCTCTACTCATTGTGCAGAAGGGGGAGTGTAGGGGTCAATCTGGTAATGTAGTGGTTAAAAACCATTGCAGTACTGGGTGTGTGAGTTCTGATAGCGAGCAATGGAAGTTGTTATGTTTTCCTTAAGTCTTTGTGTGTTTCTTATGATACTGGAAAGTTTATTACATTTGTAGGACAGCGACTCTAGTGTTTATGTGGTGATTTGCACTGGAAATGATCAGTTCACGCATTTCTTGGTCTTTTTCTGCAGCAACGTACTTCTGTATTCAAACACAATGGCCGTCAGTGTTCTGTAATGTCTATATAGACTCCTCTACAAGAAGAGACATATGAGCTCGTCATAGTCAACACTCCCTGACATTTAGAAAATGTTGTAAATATATTAAAGGGGCCTCAGCTTAAAAACAAACATCTAATGGTTGTCTAATGTAGTCAGAGGCTGAGGCTGCTCTTTAGTCCCCCATGCTTTACACTGAAGCGGTGGCTAGCAAGTTTGAGACGGACTTCCAAAAGGAAGATTAGCTCTGTACCTCTCCTGAAACCCCTTTTGCATTTCTGGTAGGTGAAGGTTATTCGGGATCGCCGGTATTACACTAGCAATAAAGCGGTGTGACTCATTCACCTCCACTGCGAAGCTTTGGTCTTCATGCTGCAATCGGCTGTACGTCAGGAGCAGACTCTGAAACGTCTTCCACACGAGGTTCCGCTGATCTGAATCTGGCGGCCGCAGTCTGCATTGGGATAAACACACACATGTCATTCCAGGGTATAACCTTCCTCAGTATTCGCTCCGGTCACCAGTGTGTACTGATGTATTACAGGCCGGCAAGAGGAATCTAGCTTCGATATGCTCGGTATTCTTAAAACGTAATAAAAATTCATAGTTTATATCGGCCTTAAAGGGGTATTCCTGAGATTATAGGAGCGGTCTGGATTTATGTAAATAACACATTCATTGAATGATCAAAAAAAAAAATCAGCGATTGTCTAAAGTAAACCATACCCATAAAAAAAACATGGCTGATAGCTATCTCCCCCGACCTCTATATAAACATGCACCCTCCACTGCGGGTGTCTGATCATTCAGTAGGGGGGGGAGACAAGGCGCTGCCAGACGCTACTCCCAGGAGAAGAAAGGAGAGGACATGTTGTAATCCAGAACGACATTCGGAAGACCCCATTACAGCCACCAACATTTATCTAATGTGTATGGGCTTCTTAATACTGCGTACTTTTGCAAGATCTTTCGCTTGCTGTCAGTGAATGGAAACATTCAGAGGCTGAAAACCTATTCTGATCATTTTCTGATTACACAGGCACAGTACATAGTTCATAGTATTCTGATGCACTTAAAAAAACTTGCACTTGTGTGAGTTGGGTATGATCAGCATAGGTTGAGCTTCTTGAGATTATTCCATTCACTGACAGCAAGTAGAGAGCTTGGAAATACTGAGGGATTTATACTTTTCATTATAAAGAAAGTTTGATAAAATCAGGAAAGACTTAACTTTCCTAACATGTCAATAAGTCAGATTGAGGGAAGGGGGGATTGGGGGATGGGACCCAACGCCTAGTCTTGGTGTACAGTGGCATTTGCAATCACTCTCCTTTTTTGTGAATAGGAGCGAGTACACTCCGAGGCCTTCAGAGCTGCCATTCCATTCAATGAAGAGTGACGGTGCACGTGTGGCCACTTTTTCACCTCTTTCTTGGCACAGGTTGGGGGTCTGTCATAAAATGTAAAGGGGTATTCCGGTTTCAGAAAACAAAATGTTCTTCTTTGTATAATGAATTTTACAATTTTCAATATACTTTCCTATCAATTTCTCCCGGTTTTCAAGACACAACGATGCACAGCTTGTTACAGCACGTGAATCGGAGCGGTGTCTTGTAACAAACCCTGCACCTGTGTGTCCATCACATGACCGGGACTGCCGTTCATCCACTGGAAGAAAAAAATAAATAAAAATGGAGGTTCCTTTTAAAATGACAACAAGCAGAAATTTTGAAAACCGTGAGGAATTGATACAAGAGCATATTGGAAAATTGGACATTTTCTGCAACTGGAAATCCGTTCCATTCACCTGAATGTGTTTTTTTCTGCGGCAGGTGCATGGATTTCTGCAAGTTCCATTCAGATTAATGGAACAGATTTTCAGTTGCAAAAACTTTCTGCAGAAAAATCTGCCACGTGTGACTGCACCGTAAGGCCCTGTTCACACAGTTTTTTTGCAGGCAGAAAATTCGACCTCAAAATTCCACCATTGAGTGCCGTGGGCAAAAACCTTTTCACTGCCTCCCATTGATGTCAATGGGAGGTCAGAGACGTAAAACGCCTGAAGATAAGTGACACGCCCTCTTTTTCCGCGAGACAGTTTTACCGCTCGCGGGAAAAAAAACGCATCCAATGGGAGGTGTTTTTGGGCGCGTTTTCCGAGTCACAAAAACTCAGTGGGCCTAACAATTGTTTGCTGAAAACGGACAACATCTTTAACTGCTGGAAAACGTCTTCAGCGAGAAAAACACGTTTTACGCACTTTTGATACAGGTGGGACTTACCATGAAACACTTTATTATTAGGTACAGCAAGAAACGGAAACAAAAAGAGAAAGGAAGTTAAAGTGGGATTTCAAGACGTGGCTGTAGACCATAAGCAGGACAAACGTGGCGGATTTTTTTTGCGGAAACCCCTTCTACACTGGACAGGGAGAACATCCAGAACACAATGATCATGCTACGGATTTAAAAGTCCCCGGCACGCTCCGATTTCCGTGCGGAAAACGTTTAGCAGCACGTGGATGAGATTTGTTCAAATCTCATCCACATGGCTACTAGTGTAATCCACACCGAAAAATCTGCGCCAACGCCGTCTCGTTCAGTGAACAATTCAAGTACATATTTAAAGGGGTTTTCAAGGTTTTCCATTGATGAGGGTCCGACCTCCAGGACCCCCACTGCTGAGCAGAACGAAGGGGCAGCAGTATTCGCAGGAGCGCCATGGCCCTTTTAATGCAATCCCCGACACAGCGACGTACATACGCCAGTTCTGCTCATCATGGGGGTCCCCGCGTCGGGATCCACACCAGTCGTACATTCCTGGCGTATGCCGAGTATAGGCTATCATTGCATGGGAAAATGCTCATTAAAACACCAACAGGACCCATGTTTTGCATTTCTAGATGGAGATTTCGTTACTAGACGTACTCTTTCTTGATTAGTTGATTGTCTAAAGTGACCAAGCCAAAGTGAACTTCAGTGAGTCTCTTCAAGACATAAATCTTCCTGCGCAAGTCGTCCTCGTTTTCTGCTCCGTCCCCATTGACAGCAATGAACAAGCATTCTCCAAACTGCACAGATAATATAGACGCTGGATTAGATCAGATTACAGGAATACCGGACGGATGTATGAAAAGTAGTGCCGACCAAAACTGGAGAGGTGGCCCATAGCAACCAATCTAAACGCTGCTTTGAAAAAATGAATGCGGACATCTGATTGGTTGCTATGGAAACATCTCCAGTTCTCGGCTGCACTATAAACATAAACAACCCAATCTATACGTGATAATATAACAAAATGCAAACATGGTGACCTTCTAATGAGAAGCTATTCCACTTTCTAATATGCCATGTGTTTCAATTCATCACCATCTTCGCAATCTCTGCTTGCTGTCATTGAATGTAAACATCCTGGCTCACATTCTGGGACTAAAAACCCTACATACTTAGTCCTGCTCACAGCTAAGGGTTTGCTTCACTTGTTTTTCAGCATTTTGCCTGCACTTTCGGGGCGTAACTATAGGGGGGCAGGGGTTGTAGTCACACCTGGGCCCTGGAGCCTGCAGGATCCCAAATGTCCCACAACAAGACACCAGTATGCAGGGCAGGCTCCAGGTTTATGTGGGCCCTTGGGTGAAAAAGTTAAATGGCAGAAAACATCACTTTGTGCCCCCCATTAAGACATTAGGCCTTGTTTATGCCCCCATATAGAAGTTAGGCCCCCAGTTTGTACCCCCATAAATTTAGTGCCCTCTGTAGATAGTGTCACACAGCCCCGCTCCTCCCAGGTAGTGCCACACAGCCCCCCTCCTCCCATGTAGTGCCAAACAGCCCCCCCTCCCCCCAGGTAGTGCCAAACAGCCCCCCTCCCTGCTAGCACCTTTGGGGTTCCCTCTAGGAGTGGAATCCCCAGCCAGAGCATTGCCGACGCTCTGGCTGGGGATTCTGCTTCAGGAGAAGCCCCTGACGCCACTGTCCATATACGGACAGTGTTGTCAGGGGCAACCCCAGAGCCATAGTCCCGGGATGAGCACTACTAGCACTTTGCCTGGGACCAGGGGCATAGCTAAAGGCTCATGGGCCCTGGTGCAAGAATTCAGCTTGGGCCCCCCTACCCCTCCCATACACCATCAGACCCCTGCGCACGCCTATGCCCAGCTGCCTTGCCCGACAGACCCCATGAATGCCCCCACAGTATAATTCCCCCACAGTATAATGCCACCACACGGTAGAATGTAACTCATAGCTGCCCCCACAGTATAATGGCACCACACATAATGCCGCCCATAGCAGACCACCACAGTATAATACCACCATAGCTGCCCCCCCACAGTATAATGCCACCATAGCTGCCCCCCACAGTATAATGCCCCCCATAGCTGCCCCCCACAGTATAATGCCCCCCATAGCTGCCCCCCACAGTATAATGCCCCCCATAGCTGCCACATACAGTATAATGCCCCATACAGTATTATGCCCCCATAGCTATCCCAGACAGTATAATTCCCCCCATACAGTATAATGCCCCCCATACAGTATAATGCCCCCCATACATTATAATGCCCACTCAGCAGCTACCATATGAGCCCCCCTACCATACCAAATATAATGCCCCCATATGTATGTACCTAATAGAAAAGTAATAACATAATTACTTACCTATCCCAGTTCCCACGATGGGTGGAGGATCCTTCTCCTCCTCTGCACTGTGCTGTGAGTGACTCGGCGCAGACAGGTGCGATGACGAAACTACATCGCGCCTGCATGCACTGAGCTGCTCGCGGCACAGTGAATGCTGGAGCAAGGACACAGCATTGAAGCAAACTGAATGTGCATCCTTGCGATGCAGATTCAGTTGGAAGTGGGACCAGCATGGTCAGCACTGTGTGGCAACGCTAGCCCTGCGGGCCCCCCTGGCTTAAGGGTCCGGTTGCAATTGCGACCCCTATAACTACGCCACTGCCTGGGACACTGTTACGCTCCTGACAACACTGTCCAAATATGGACAGTGATGTCAGGGGCTTTCCCAGAGCTGGAGTCCTGGAGCAGAGCCACTAGCGCTCTGCTTGGGACTCCTCCTTGTATCACGTTCTATATTTTGGCTGTAATGCCGTGACGACGGCAGCGGTCTCACCCAGCGGCCGAGTGGGACCCCCCCAATTGTAGTGGGCCCCGACACTTGCCAGGGTTCCGACGCCAGCCCTGCCAGTATGGCACATGGTACGTAGGGGCCCTTTTACAGATTTTGAACAGGGACCCAGGAATCTAAAGTCACAACACTATGTGCACTGATACATTGTAACAAAACCAGGACAGGAGAGTTTGCCACACATGTACAGACACTATTATAGTTTACTGGTGAATATAGCAGCATAGGGCCAGACTTAGGGGTTGCTCCGTGAACATCAGCTGCTCCTGCTAGAGGGGGCACCACAGATGGCCTGGTACCTGAGGCTTGTAACCACCAGGAATCTTAATATTAAAGGGGTTTTCGCATAATCAATATTGATCACATATCCTCAGTATATGTGATACATTTCTGATTGGTGGGGGTCAGACTGCTGGGACCCCCACCGATCCCAAGAGCGGGCTAGCCTTGCCGTCCCTGTGTGCCCCATATGAATGGAGCGGTAGTGCGCATGCTCGGCCACCACACCATTAATTTTCCATAGGGCTGCCAGAGATAGCCAAGCAGCAGCCCCATAGAAAGTGAATGGAGTGGTGGTCGAGCATGCGCACTACCGCTCCATTCATATGGGGCACACAGGGACGGCAAGGCTAGCCCGTTCTTGGGATCGTTTGGGGTCTCAGCGGTCGGACCCCCACCAATCAGATATTTAATTGTTTAGTAGTATTATTTAGACGATGAATGTCACGGTTATTAATGACTTATGTATGTAGCTGTTATTTGGTGACTGTATGGTGGTATTATATGGGCACTGTATGGTAGAATTTACTTAGACATTGTGTGGCACCACTTCTTATGCCCTCTACAGTATATTAGTTTTGCGGTGTATAGTGGTGTTGGCACTGTATAGCATTGTTATTTAGGCAATTGTATGGAAATATTTTTTGGGCAATGTATAGCTCTCGTACTTGGGTACCACACTGTGTTATAGACCATAAGAAGGGGGAAGGATTAGGGCATCATCTAATGTAAGGCCGGACCTTATGCAGCGGGGTCTTAGAAATATATCTTGGTGCGGTACACAAACGACTGCCTTATCTGATCCCGTCCGTTACAGAAGACGGAGTCTAAAGCCTTTGTCATAACCTATGTAGACTAAGATGGCAGCAGAGGACATAAAATAGTCCTATCTGGTCTGGCACCCCAAAATTGACATACCATGTGCAGCACACAGAGGTGGCCATTCTCAGCAGTGAAACATGTATACGTGTCACCGATCTTCTCCAGTAACGTCACACAAGAGATGATCAGAGGGGCAAAAAGGGTATTGATGCTGTCACCAAAGTTCGGAGACTGTAGAAAAAACAAATAAATACATTTCTGGTTATCTTATATGGCATAAGTTCTGCTAACTACATAGACAACAGTTTATATGAGATGATACAATCTTCCACACTCTGGTGCAACGTATTGTTAAACACTACATCTCTCACAATGCACCACAGCTGAACAATTGCATGGAACCAGCCACCGGCTGCAATGTGATAAGACTGAGAGCTAACAGGAAAACAGCTCTTCATGTGAATGAAGACGACCAGGTAGAACATAGGATTGGCAGAAGTGGTGAATTTGAACTTCTTCAACATTATCTGTAGACAAGAACTGAAACATGAACTAAGCTTAAAGGCCATGTCCAGCATTTCATCCAATTTTGATTTATTGTTACAATGCATCTAAAGTTAAAAAAAGAAGCAACGTTGCGAATCATCTGAATTAAAAATGTCCTATTGTTTTGGGTCTACAGCCCCTATACAGGTCTATATGTTTCCATGGTAACAAACGGAAAACCCTTTGTAGTCTGATCAGTTAGAGGTGGGTTCACAAACGAACCAGTAATTGTAGTATTTGTTTAATACTTTTTTAATGAACACGGTGGGGCTTTCTCACAGTGGTGATTGTACCCCTGTTTATGGAGAGTTAGCAAATAAAATGTATACGTTTTACTCATTTATCACTTCAGTGAATCACAATTGTCTGTTACCATGGAAACATATAGGCCTGTA
>NC_134697.1:18300598-18333098 GCF_050947455.1 Rhinoderma darwinii
CACAGGAGAGCTGACAGATCCTCTATACTACACCACACAGGAGAGTTTCTTTAAGATCAAATTTTCTCTTGATCTCTTACTACTATATTAATGAGAGTTTATAACCAATACATTTAGGCAGAAGGCCTCTTTAATTATAGCATTTTAGGTCTTTAAAAAGGATATGTCACCATCGTAATGTTTCTCTTGCTCTTCACCAGCAGAAATTCCTTCCAGTCCATCAATTTCTCTCTGCAAAATGAAGACAAATAAATCTTTCCATCTACCGAATTCCCTTCCTGACTCTTGTAAAATCTCATAATCATCCTTTCAGGCATCTTATCGGCTTTACATATTATCTACAGCTATACAGGCTTCTTCAGTTATATTATTGCTGCTCATTTTTCATACATAAAAGCACAGTAGCAGCAGCCGCCAGACTTCTCCCTTGTTTCCTGCATTACATGATGCTGATAGAGAGCAGAGGATACAAAGTGATTTCACGGCAGATACAATGGAGATCATTAAAAAACAAAACAAAAAAAAAAAACAACAAAAACACAACACTGCTATATTTTTGCGTAGAATTGGTGCAGAAATGTGAATACTAGTTTAATACATGAACATCACTCTTCCCAGTTTTACATTAGGAGGACAGTTTTCGGTTTGTGGCCATGGCCAAAAATGGTGCAGCCAGAGGCGTAACTAGAAAAAGCTGGGCCCCATAGCAAACTTTTTAATGGGGTCATGAGCATAAAATATTCACTAGCTCCGTGTGAAAGTTATAAAGAGCACCACATTCACCATATATATTTTATTTATGTAACATTTTTTGGAATAATGATTTTGTTTTCTGTGGGAAAATATTCTTTGAAATAAAATAGATAGGGTTAACGTGGGGATACAGTTAGGTCCAGATTTGTACAGAGTCACAAGTTTTGGCATTTTAGCTTTTTACCAAAACATATTGAATATACGGTTATAACATCAATATGGGCTTAAAGTGCAGACTCTCAGCTTTAATTTGAGGGTATTCACATCCTAATTTGAGGAAGGGTTTAGGAATTACAGCTTTTTAATATGTAGCTGCCTCTTTTTCAAGGGACCAAAAGATAATTGGACAATTATCTCTTAAGCTTTCTAATGGGCTGTATGGGCTATTCCCTCATTAACCCATCATCAATTAAGCAGATAAAGGGTCTGAAGTTGATTCCAGGTGTGGCATTTGCAATTGGAAGCTGTTGCTGTGAACCCACAACATGAAGTCAAAAGAGCTCTCAATGCAAGTGAAACAGACGATCGTTAGACTGAAAAAATGATGAAATCCATCAGAGAGATCGCACAAATGTTAGGAGTGGCCAAATCAACAGTTTGCTACATTCTTGAAAAAAATAAAAATAAAATAAAAAAAGGAGCGCATTGGTGATCTCGTGAGCTCCAAAAGGCCTGGACGTCCACGGAAGACAACAGTGGTGGATGATCGCAGAATCCTTTCCATGGTGAAGAAAAACCCCTTCACAACATCTACCCAAGTGAAGAACACTCACCTGGGAGTAGGTGGATCAGTATCTAAGTCTACCATAAAGAGAAGACTTCATGACAGCAAATACAGAGGGTTCACAACAAGGTGCAAACCATTAATCAGCCTCAAAAATAGAAAGTAGTAACTACGCACACTAATTGTATATTCCGTTCAGTTAATTTCTAAAGTCACCGCCTGAATAGAACAATTAAAAGTAAATTTTATTAGTTAAATTCTAAAATTGGCTCTTGAAGCCCAAAATAACACATACAGGCACAGACATGTGGTCACAATTGAGAAATGTCTATGGGTGATGAGATTCCACTCATAGACCACGATCTCTCCTTATTGTATAAAACACTGAAACCACTTGCTGCAGAGTAATCCTACGTGTTTCAGTATCACAGATATACATGATACGTCATCAGGGCTTAAAGTATTTATGCCTGTTCGCACTGTTTTTGTGCGGATTCCACCTCCGTGCACGACTCTAATGCAATGGCGGCCACTGATTCTGATTTTCATAGATTTTTATAGCGCTGCCGGGGGACTGGAGCTCTAGTTGCACAGTTCTCTTTGAGTACGACACGACACTTTGTCATCTGACCGGCCCTGCTGTATTCTATGTACAAGCAGCAGTAGTACAGCGAGTACATAAGTGTCCATAGCCTTTAAATGATAAAATTCTACCTGCAGCTGCCACTAGAGGGAGCTCACTGTATAAGGACTTATACAGTTCCACTCAAAAGCAAGAATCAATCATGTTGAGATATCCTAATGGCAAGTGCCAAATCAGAAGTCAAAATCTACGATGTCATCTTTCAATGGGACTCCTAGACCTGTTAGAAAGGGTAGTGCCGACACAACAGCCCTCTGAGTGCTAGTCACTGACCAACAGGCCTCTGTAATTATTCATTTTTTTGTCTTTCCAACAACATATTTTCAGATAAGACCCTAAACCAATACATAACCAGAAAAAAAAAACAATAAAATTATACAAACAGAAAGAATTCATCATTCCCCACAAATCCCAAATGTGTCTAAACTCCAGATTATTGGTGTTTTTTTAGTCCAGCTGCAGGCATGTACTTTATCAAACTGCTGAATTCTAAAATATTGGTCTTATTTCTCATCCGGAATACTGATATTTTTCTTATTTCAGATAGATAGGTCGATAATTATCTCCCACTGCTTATAGAGCGCCAACATATTCTGGAGCACTGTACAAATTTTGTCAGTATTTACATCAGTTCCTGACCCCGATGGGGCACACAATCTAATTTTCCTATCTCAGACACCAGGGCCAATAACATAGAAAAAAACACAATAAGATAAAACATAGCCCAAGTGTGAAATATGGAGACTACCCCAGGATCCCTTGTCTCCTATCGGCCAGTATAAGTAAATGATAAATCAATAATGTTTAGTCTCAGCAGATAGTAGGTCCCAAAAAGTCCTTGGTTGCCGGTTTAACAAATAGCAGCGGGATAAACACTCCAAACCTCGCCGTCCTGCCGTGTCCTCTGCACCTCGCTCCTTTACTCGGACACTAGAGGTGCCTGTTGGTAGTCAGTTCTTCCAAAACACACTCTGGTGTTCACCTCCAGAACGTCCGTGGGTCCAATGAACCACTTGGTGCAAACAGATCCACACCTATGTTAAAAAACAAGGTGGACGCTGCGCCGAACCTTTGAGGTTGGTATTTCAGCACTCTTTATTTAACCCCCCTTAAGGACGCAGCCACTTTTGGACCATATGACACAGCCTCATTTTTTTAAATCTGACATGTGTCACCTTATGTGGTAATAACTCTGGAATGCTTTTACCTATCCGAGCGATTCTGAGATTGTTTTCCCGTGACACATTGTACTTTATGTTAGTGAAAAAATTTGGTCGATAAATTCAATATTTATTTATGAAAAACACCAAAATTTCTAAATTCAAATGTATCTGCTTGTAAGACAGATAGTAATACAACACAAAATAGTGACTAGTTAACATCCCCCATATGTCTACTTTATGTTTGCATCATTTTTTGAACATCCTTTTATTTTTCTAGGACGTTACGAGGCTTATAAGTTTAGCAGCAATTTCTCATATTTTCTAGAAAATTTCAAAAGGCTATTTTTACAGGTACCAGTTTAGTTCTGAAGTGGCTTTGAGGGCCTTATATATTAGGAACCCCCACAAATCACCCCATTTTAAAAACTGCACCCCTTAAAGTATTCAAAACAGCATTTAGAAAGTTTCTTAACCCTTTATGCGTGTCACAGGAATTAAAGCAAAGTGGAAGGGAAATTTGCAAATTTCATTTTTTTTGCAGAAATTCCATTTTAATCAATTTTTCCTGTAATACTGAAGGTTTTTACAAGAGAAACACAACTGAATATTTATTGCCCTGATTCTGCAGTTTTTTTTTAGAAATATCCCATATGTGGCCCTAGTGTGCTACGGGCCTGAAACAAAAGCCCCTAGAAGCAAAGGAGTACCTAGAGGATTTTTCGGCCTTCCTTTTCTTAAATCATATTTCAGGCACCATGTCAGGTTAGAAGAGGTCTTGTGGTGCAAAAAACATAAGGAAATCCCCCAAAAGTGACTCCATTTGGGAAACTACTCCCCTAGAGGAATTCATCTAGGGGTGTAGTGATTATTTTGACCACACAGGGATTTCATTAGAATTGGGCAGTGAAAATGAAAAATTAATTTTTTTTCCACTAAGACGTAGCTTTAGGTCAAAATGTTTCATTTTCTCATCAAATAAAGGAGAAAAAGCACCATAACATTTGCAAAGCAACTTCTCCAGAGTAGGGAAATACCCCATATGTGGTAATAAACCACTGTATGAATACACATCAGGGCTCAGAAGGGAAGGAGCGCCATTTGGCTTTTGGAGAGCAGATTTTGCTGGATTGTTTTTTCTGCACCATGTCGCTTTTGCAAAGCCCCTTGGGTACCAGTACAGTGGAAACTCCCCAAAAGGGACTCCATTTGGCAAACTACACCCATTGAGGAATTCATCTAGGGGGGTAGTGAGCATTTTGACCCCACAGGTGTCTCATAGATTTTATTACAAATGGGCAGTGAAAATGAAAAATTACATTATTATAATGATTATTATAGATATGACGTACAGTAGATATATACATATGACGTACAGTAGATATAGATATGACGTACAGTAGATATAGATATGACGTACAGTAGATATATGGATGTGATGTACAGTAGATATATACATATGACGTACAGTAGATATACATATGACGTACAGTAGATATAGATATGACGTACAGTAGATATATGGATGTGATGTACAGTAGATATATAGATATGACGTACAGTAGATTTATAATAATAGATATGGCATGCAGTAGATATATAGATATGATTTTCATACGTATCGGTTTGCATATTTCATATTTATCTCATGTTTTATAATTCTTGTGGCTCCCAACACAGGACTGTGGTTCAGTTTGCCCTGAAAGTACTACAGGTATTTTATGCCACAGTCCTGCACACAAAAAGCTGCTCAGCAGTGTAAATAATGGGGGCAGCACAACAATTCTCATTACAGATCTAATATTTTTTTCCTTAAAGTGAATCAGTCACCTCTCCTCATGTCGGTTTTAGTAAATACATGTATTCCCCATGAAACAACAATGCCAGAGCTCCTTTCCTTAGAACACTGCTTGTGCCGTTCCTCTGTTATTCCTCTTAAACATGTATGAATAAATTGACAACTGGGTGTCACCACTCCCCTTGTCAAAGCGGCGTGTCCCTGCACAGTGACACCTTGAGCACTGATTGGACTGTGTCAGTTGGTATAGGTACACACCCTCAACTAGTAACACCCAGTTGTCAATTTATTCATAAATTTCCAGGAGGAATAACAGAGGACCAGCACAACACAGAGCTCTAAGAAAATATGCTTCAGAATTGCTAAATTATGGGGGAGACAGACATGTCAGGAGAGTGAAAGGTCATCTTTAAAATGTGCACTTCTTTTGATATAGAAGGCCAGAATACAACCTGGACATACAATCTCCTGGATTATTCTTTTAATGCCTTTTGCCCACTCCCTAAATCTTATAACATTAAGTATTGGAGGAAATCCAGTAGAAAGCTATCAGTACCAGTGGTTAATTTCACTGTTTATCATACAATATGAAATATTTTATTCCGTTTATTCATGTAATCCACCACTACTTACTGAACTCGGTTCCTGACCCGGGTCTGTATATTGAGAGACAAGGCATGTGTTCCACTTATTGGAGAGGCAAGAAATAGCTGACGGTACACGGAGCAGAGCTGACGCTTTACATTTCCACATGCTTGAAGGAGTCTGTCGATAAAACAGAGGAATCATTAACCACATACGTCCTACTGTCACTTAAATCATTCAAGTTAGATTTCAAGGTCGTACAGTATGACCTCAGCGACATCGCAGAAAAAAACCTTTAATATAGTAATCACAACAGTTCCAGGTAAAGGTGTTGTATAAGATAGCTATGCATCCAATCACACACAAATGCTCAAAAGGCATGGCTGTCGGACCTCCACCGATCAGAAAGTGATGGAATATTCTTCGCAAAAATGAAAGTAGGAAAAAAATGCGCGTATAGATTTGTAAACCAGAATGCCAGAGTGGGGGAGAAAAAAAAAAAGTATGTCCAAATATCACCCAAATATTATACTTAATGATACAGTACTTCACTATATAAGCAGAGCAGGTTGTTCCATTAGGCACAAGAGGCCCACGCTGTGGGACAGCCCTGTGGGAAAGGGTGGTTGCTCCCCAAGGTCACGGACAGTTTGGGGTGTTTGTGCAGTAGCCTCCGTTCAGGTCTAACTTGAAGCTCCTGAACCCCAATCCAGTATCTGCAACAGGGCCCCTTGTACCATTTATAATACTGGTGTCTTCTTACGAGGCACAGGGGCTTTGGGACCCCTCAGGCACCAGGGCTCGGGTGTGACTGCTACTTCTGCACCCTCTACAGTACTACTATATACTTTTTACAATGTGGAGCCCAAAACGGACTTCCCTATTCAAGATGTGGCCTCACAAGGGATTTATAAAGGGGTAACATTACATCTGAATCACAGCTTTTTATATCTCTTTTTATACACCCTATTTGCTTTTGCAGCTGCTGCTTGACATTGAGTGCTGCTGCTTAGCTTATTTGTAACCAAAATACCCAGGTCATTCTCTTGCTCCGTTATCCCCAGTTTTATTCCATTTAGTGTATATACATAAATACTACATTTTGCCAAATAAACGGTGGTCTAAACTGGGATAACCCCTATAAATAATAGGTCATAAGGTGCCAATCATCTTGTGCCTATAGACTCCTAGATGTAAATCCAGTACTATACAAAGTATAAGGCAGGGTTTACACGTACGGCAGGATACAGCAGGGAATTTTACCACTATTGCTTCTAAAAATCCAATCCACCGCAATGGGAAGTTTTGTTGGTTGCCTCCTTTGAAGTCTTCTAGCCTCACGCCCTAGTTTATAAACACCTACTGAGCCATTATAGCGCAGAAGCTATTAAAGGGACGGATTCTCCATTGCGCTCCCATTAGGTTATCCAGATGTAGTAAGAACATACTTTTATTATGTCGTATTTCATAGAGTCACGGTGAGAAAAGCACTAGGGAAAAGTCATAAATCCAACCACGAACCTTAATCCAAGGCAGAACAATAACAGGGGATTTAAAAGCACCAGAAACAACACAGACACCGGGTTAATATAAGAAAACAGCGACATAAAAACGAGTAAAAAAAAACACACAAAATATTTGACAGTATCACTCGGTGATCTAAAAACAATCATGACTTTTATCTAGAATCATATTTTCTACTAAAATAAAAATTTTATGGCAACCACTTTACGCTTTACGGAAACAAACTGGGGAAGCATAGACTGCTGTAAATGAAATGTGTGAGTTTAATGCAGGAGAACGTTAAAGAATGCTTTCGAAAGCCAAAACTGAAATACTGCAGCTGCATCATCCGCGTGGGGTTGAATATTTCCCAATTGGAGTTAATCTTCACCTTTTATGTAGTTTCTCTCTTTTTCTGGTACAGAGCTCTAAATCCCCTGTATAAAGAGTTAAATGATAAAATTCTGTCTGCCTCCAGCCACCACTAGAGGGAGCTTAGGAAAAGAACCTACTGGTGGCAGCAGGCAGCCAGAATTTTATCATTTAAAGGGAATCTCTGCTTTGGACAATCCCTACTTGTTAGAAGGGTCCCATGACAAAATCGTCTCCCTGCTGGGACCCCTAGCGATCAACTGTAATCTGTCAGTGAGTGTTACATTTTCCTGCAGTGCCTCTACAGGAAAAATTAAGCATTACACAGTGTCCATTCATTGTACGGTCTGTGTAATGCAGGACAGGTCCTCCAGAGCTAAATACATTCTTTGAAACCGCTCTCCACTCTGGCCAAGAGATGAGGATCCTGAACTGAGGACCCCCCCGTCTATTAACGGAGAATTCCAGAATAGGGTGTATGAAAACGGGTTTTCTAAACTTGACAACCCTTTTAACATTCGAGGAGTTTGGAGCTTTACAATCAGAAAAAAGTTACTGGGCCAGATATAAAACTCATGAAGGCCTTAGGCAAAAATTATATCCCATCTATATTTTAAGAAGGAGGAAGAAAGAATAATAGGAGGAAATACTAAGAAATATTGCTGTATTATACCTCAATAATACCATCATACAGGAATATAGTACCATACAGTGGCCATATAATACTGCCATACAGTGTATAGATAATAAGTGTCACAGTGAATAAATAAGTGCCAGTACAGTACGATACAGTGCATAGATGGTCATACGGTTCATACAGAATTGTGCAATATAGTGCCAGTATAATACCATACAGTGCATAGATAGTCATACAGTGCATACACAATAGTGACATATAGTGCCAGTACAGTACATACGTAATAGTGCCGTAGAGTGCCAGTACAGTACCATACAGCGCCCACATTAAATAATATTATTCCGAATCTCACATTCATGGCATTTTTACACTGATCACGGAAAACGTAGCAGAACAACACTGCATATAAAAGTTGATGGCTGTGGTTTTTAGAACACAGTACCCTACAAGGTTTGCAATAGAAACTTTCCTATAAAAAAATACATCTTTCAATATTACAGCAAAAAATATATATAAAAAAAAATAAAAATCTGCATACTGTGCTTCTCCCAAATGTCCATTTTAGCTGGACATGGATGTTGTGTGCAGAGTACCTCAACTCCACGTTGGGGTTGCTGTCCATACGCCCTATTAGGGCATACGGGACCCGCTCTCCATTAGCTGGCGAGGAGAGCCGCAGCAAACAGCTGTAGTACATGGACGGCCATACATTCGAATACAGTAGCGGATATGTAATGTTACATTAGCCCTGCAGGGGAATAGTGTGGCCGACAGTCAGCAGGGTTTATGAAGCCGGACCTGCAGCGATTAGTGGATTGCCAGGCTCGCATCAATATAGAAATGGGTTGTGTACCCCCCCAATAGCACTGGATATTTCTCAGGGGTACATTCTGTTACTTACATACACGGCTCTCGGTCACTTACTCTGCTGGACTTGTGGTCTCATTTCTGGAGAAAGCTTTGCTCTTAAAGTCAAGCCAAAGGCTTTGTAACTAAAAGGATTAAAAAACATAAAAAATCATAATCACGAATTCAGGAACGTATAAATGCACAAAATTTGTTTTACAAATTCATTACAGAAAACTATTATGTAGTTAAACTGTTCCTCCATTCACTGTCTATAGGACTGCCGGAAATAGTCGAGCGCTGTACTTCACTATCTCAGGCAGTGCCATAGAGAATGAATGGAGCAGCAGAGCAGAAGCGCGAACTGAGCAAGTGATGGATCCTCATTAGGGCGGTTCGGGCGGCTGCCCGGGGCACAAGGCAAACCGCACGTGCCCCCTCATGCCCGGTGGTGTCGCTAGCACCGGAGGGGGCCCGATGCTAGCGACAGCCACATGCACTTGTATCGGAGTCCTCAGGACTCAGATACAAATGAATACTATAGGCTGCAGGCCACGTTAGGCCTCCAGCCTATAAGGCGCTAGGAAGACTCCCTTCTCAGGCCGGAGTGATGACGTCACTGCATCATGTCCGTCTGCGCTTGCGTCCAGCCCGGAGGTAGGGTAAGTAGAATATATATATTTTTTTTTAGAGGGGATATCGCTGTGTGGCCATATATACAAGGGTGGGGAGCACTGTGTGGCCCTGAATACAAGGGGGGAGCGCTGTGTGGCCCTATCTACAAGGGGAGAGACTTCTTTGTAGCACTATATCACTATATACAAGGGGTGAGCACTGTGTAGCCCTATATACAAGGGGGGGGGAGCGCTGTGTGGCCCTGTATACAAGGGGGGAGCGCTGTGTGGCCCTATCTACAAGGGGTGAGCACTGTGTAGCCCTATATACAAGGGGGGGGGGAGCGCTGTGTGGCCCTATCTACAAGGGGTGAGCACTGTGTAGCCCTATATACAAGGGGTGAGCACTGTGTAGCCCTATATACAAGGGGGGGGGGCGCTGTGTGGCACTATATACAAGGGGGTTGGAGACTGTCAGTTTGTAGGGACACAGCCCTTTGACAAGGAGAATCATAACACCCATTTGTTGATGTTTGCACAAAAAGGTAGTGTTAATAATAGTTACGGCGTGGCAAAGCGGCTGTGGAGAAGGGGGGGCCAAAGTTTGGGTAACAGCATAGAGCCTATGGTCTGCTTAATCCGCCACTAGACCTGCCTATCGATTCATTCAGAGGAACAGGACCCCCGTTCTCATGATCGGTGGGGGTCCCAGTGGTCGGACCCCCACCGATCAGCATGTTATCCCTTATCCTGTGGTTAGGGCAAAACTTTTAATCTTGAGATAACCCCTTTTAATCAATAATAAAAATAAAGTATTTGAGGATTTACTCAACTTTATAGATAGATGAAGTGAAATGTTCTTCAATTCAGAATTATGCTTTCAGATAGTTGGGCAGATCATTATCAACAAGCTGCATTAACTGAACCTATTGCACTACCTGAACTGCCAGATGTGTCTACTACTAACCTATATTCCCCTTGGATTCTGCTGGACTGGTCCCAGGAGTAACACATAGTACCACATATGATCACGAGTTCTGCTAAATTACAAACTCGGCTCTGCTGCATCTGACAAACTCATCTGAGCTACAGCTATATACTGTATGAGTTTGTCAAAATCATATAAATTGATCCACACAGGAAAATAGTGGAAAATCTTTTTTTCATCACCGGATCCATAAAAAATAGCATATACAATGCCAGCACCACTCACCTGAACTTCCCGACCACCAAGGCTTTTAACAAACCGATCCGTTCTTGGCTTCAGCTCTGCCATGATGGGATTTGACCGCACTACTTGGTGGATGTCTTGCCCCTCCAGGAGCTTCTTCTCCATTATACTGAATCCATCTAGCAGCTGGTACAGGGAGAGGGCGATGTGGCTCCCAGAGAACTGTGAACATAATGATTAAGAAAAGTATAATTATCAATTAAAGGGCAAAGCCATCATTTCTTCATTCTATTTTTTGTACGGTGCCATCTAGAACATTTAGGCTGGACACACGAGCATGTTCGGTCCGTAATGGACGGAACGTATTTCGGCCGCAAGTCCCGGACCGAAAACAGTGCAGGGAGCCGGGCTCCTAGCATTATCTATGACGCTAGGAGTCCCTGCCTCTCCGTAGAACTACTGTCCCGTACTGATAACATGATTACAGTACGGGACAGTTGTCCCGCAGCGAGGCAGGGACTCCTAGCGTCGTACATAACTATGATGCTAGGAGCCCGGCTCCCTGCAGTGTGTTCGGTCCGGGACATGCAGCCGAAATACGTTCCGTACATTACGGACCGAACATGCTCGTGTGAATCCAGCCTTACAGAGATGCTCCACTTTGACGATCAGCTGCATAAATGCAAAATCTAGCATCTTAGTCATATATCTTTATTACATTTATGCTGTTTTAAAGGGGTGATCTAGCCTCATCATAGACATTTGTGGAATATCCACAGGATATGCCATAAATCTCTGATAGATGCGGGTCCCACCCATGTAGAGAACGGGGGTCCCCCAACAATCTAGGCAGAGAATAAATGGGGTGGTGGCTGCACATCAGCATTGCTCTCCCCATTCGCTTCTATGAGAGTGAAGGAAACAGCTGCTATGGATATGCCACACACTTCTGTGATGGAAATTTCCCTTTAAGATAGTTTATAGTTGGTTTTTCTTTGACTAGAGTACAGAAACCTGTTGATATATGGAAACCATCAGCAAGTAGGTAAGCTTCTGATGGCAGATCTTATTATGGCTTTATTTTTATCCGTGTTATGGCTTGTGTACCTTATTACACCCTGCAACTCAGTTTATTAAAACATAAACATCAAAGTAGTCTAAGGCTTCATGCACACAGCCGTGCCCGTAATCACGACCTGCGATTGCAAGCACGGGCGGCCGCCATTTTCAGGCCGTGCTCCCATACAAAACAAATCGAAAAGTAGGACATGCTCCGTAATTCCTAGCACGGACACTCTTCCGTAGCAATACCGAAAGGTGTCCGCGGCCAATAGAACCGGGCGGGTCCGTAATTGTGGACCGTATTGCGGTCCGCAATTAAGGAGTTTTTTTACGGTCATGTGCATGGGGCCTAACTGACATATAAATAGTTTCAGAGGATATTCATTGAGGTTTCAGAGGGTATTAAATTGTTAGGCTGGATTGACACGGTCTATTTGTAAAACCCCATTCAGAAATGGCGTATTTGCCGAGGGCTTAACATTGCAAAGGGTTAAATCTGCATGTAAAAAAATTTGTATTATGGTCTTGATTTTGGTCTAGATTTTAAGGCTGGTTCTATTGCAGGTTGTCTCACCACAGACAACCCATTTCATATGAGAGCTGCCAGGCGATCAGTTGATTGCCATTGGTCCGTCTCCCGGGGAAGTCGCAACTCGACATTTACATGGAGTATTACACGACGGCCATTCAGATCGGCTCTCCATTCCGGCTTATAGAGGAGGGTCCCCTCTATGACGTCCATATGCCCCAATATGGCCGATCGAATCTTTTATGCGGCAAAAAATAGTCGGAAGCACGTCGACCTGTGTGATCAGTGAGATGTGCTTTATTTTTTTTATAAAACAATGTATTATGGGATTTTAGGCATGTTTTACATTTTTACTTTTTGAGATACAGCTTCTCGGCGTCCTGTATCCATATAAGCTGAATCTTGCCAACAAAGCCGAATCCGTTCATGAACTTAGATGTGATTGTTTTTAGCTGGATACTACATGACCTGCATTCACCAAAGCCGTCACTCCAGCTGACCTGACTGATTCGCCTTTGACGGCAAGATACAGCTTCTATGTATACAGGATACATAGAAGCTGTATCTCAAAAAGTAAAAAAAAAAAAATAATTCTTAGAAAACAATTTCAAACTTGCTTAAAATCCCATAATACTTAGTTTATTAAAACAAAGTCAAAGTGCAAATGTTTACATATCCTTTATTGATCGTTGCTTTTTGTGAATGGTGCAGACGAGCGCCGATCGACAAGTTGTATTGTTAATTGACCCTCGTTGAGGGTGGTTAAACACGGGTGATATCTGCTCATGTAATACCCCCTTTAGGTATTAACCAAATCAGACTCACAGTAGGAGACAATTATGTACCTAATAAGAATTTCCAGATCCATCAACATCAGCTTTTTGACTGTTTTCTGATCATTTTATTCTACATTGAAAGAATATGTATTACAAGATGCTCCAGACTAAAGAGCCCGTGGTAATTACTGGTGGAGGTTCACTTTAAATTGATCACATTGATCTAGTCAGACCCTTTTGCCAGGGCTACACGGAGACTTTTTGTAGCGCGGTTGATAGTTTTGAACTATTGAGCTACAAATGAATACACTGAGTTGCATGAAATCTTGTGGCCGTTCAGCTGTCAATCAAGAGTTAAAAACCAATAAGTAGCAGCTACAAAAAGTCTAGGTGTAGCCCTGACCTTTATGCGGAGTTAGACAAAACATTGGAGATAGAGTGTCATGGGTATATCGAAGTTATCCTTTATATATTATGCCCAATTTCACGCAACCCAATTTTGAACAGAACCAGATTTGATGCATTTTAGAACTACCCTCCATTCTACGTCATGCGCACATTTCATCAGCTTGATATACATTGCTTGTCACCTTTGTCAAAAGAACCAGAGACATCCCATGCCACAGAGGTAAGCAGTAAAAAGAATGAGGCATCATGGGGCAATAACCCTCTCGCAAGTTGGCATCCAGAAATACCCGCCTCGTGTTGGTAGATTCCGGCACAGGGCCGACCAGAGTCTTCAAACTGTCCTCCGCAATCTTAAGAAGAAGAATAAATCAGCCGCATTACCCCCGGAATTTCTCATTCGTGACTAATGTTACACTAAAGGGGTACATGACAGAAACTCTACCTGGATTTCGGTGTCCCCAAAACTAGACACAGACGAATCGTCATCCCTCCAGCTGCCACCACCTTCCCAAATACAACATGAAGGTTAGTGATAAAGACATATAACTTGTGATTTAATATGAGCAGGTCATTCACGGGTGCGAGACGATATATAACGTGAACGCAAATGACTATATAAATAAACCACCTGTTGTAGTATGTGCTACTTCACCTCGGACCGTGCCTTCCATTAAAATGAATGGAAACCCTAAAGGGAAGGTGTTTGCATTTCTAGCTCTTAGGGTATGTTCACACGGCCTATTTTTAGCCGTTTTTCGGGCCGTAAACGCTCAAAAAATGGACGAAAAATCGGAAGCAGAACGCCTCCAAACACCTGCCCATTAATTCCAATGGGAAAACGGAGTTCTGTTCCGACGGAGCATTTTTCGCAGCGTTTTTTTACGCGTAAGAAAACCGCCGCGAAAAAGAAGTGCAGGACACTTCTTGGTACGTTTTTGGAGCCGTTTTCCATAGACTCGATTTAAAAAAGCTCCAAAAACGGCCGTAAAAAACGCTCCGAAAAACGCCGTGAAAATCGCGAGTGTCTCAAAAAACTTCTGAAAATCAGGAGCGGTTTTCTCTTGAAAACAGCTCCGTATTTTGAGACGTTTTTGACTCTGCGTGTGAACATACCCTTATGGTGCATGTGGGCCATCATGTGGACATAGGGGTGGCCTTACGTTTGATTTCCTTTCCAAGTGTGTAAGTATGAGAGTAACATACACAAGAACAAGAGATACAGAGGGAAGAGGAGGATGAGTGCATACTTCAATACAGGAGGGTGACCGAATGACCAGAATATTCAACTCGATAACTTAAAAATGGCCAACTATGGTTGCAACTTCCTGTGCCCAATTACAGTAGTAAACACAGCTCTGAAGCACAAACTGCTGCTGCCATATGTGAAATATGGTGCAAACTAAGAACAGGAACATTCAAAGAGGTTCTCAGAAAGATCATTCATCACCGGCAGCCCCATAGAAAGTGAATGGAGAAGTGGCCGAGCATGCGCAGTCCATCTCTATTCATCTAGGGCACTCTGGAACCCCATTCTCATCGATCGGACCCCCTCTGATCAGACATTAACACATATCCTTTGGATATGCGATACATGATTTTTATGAGAAAACCCCTTTGATGTAATGTTTTTATATTTGGCTGCAGTGCAATTTAACTGAAATTTTATGCACAATTTATTTAAGTTGTGTTTAAGTTTTTTACGATTTTTTTTCCTAAAATCTGATTTATGACACTCACCTAAGCTGCTTGTGTTGGGGGAGGGGTCTGGAGTATAATATTCTTCGGAGGCTGCATTGTCTTCTGTGCTCTGTTGTAATAATAGAATGGGTTAAATGACAGTGTTAATGGCCATTATCGTGGGGGGGCATTTAAACCTATATAATATCATAGCTTGTAGACGCAGCCTTTGTGACTACTGTGGCAATACAAGACTAAGGCTACATAGCGGCTTTGGTCGTAGGACACGAAGAACGCAAGGTCGCATTGGCAAATTTCATGTAATGCTTGCGAGGGTGGTCACGTTATGGACGTTGCGAAAAATCCAAATTTCTGGACGCAGATTACAAGCAACTTTACCAGCATACACTTCAACGCAAAGGCCCTTTTACACGGGCCAATGGTTGGGCCAACAAGCGTTCATATAAACGCTCATTCACAATCATTGCCCTGTGAAAACGTTTGATCATTGGCCGATCAAGTTTATTACGCGGCCAATAAAATGGTCATTAGTCGGCGTCACATCTCTCTAGGTAACCAGGAGATGCGCTGCCGACACGATGTAAGTGCTTAGGGGGAAGAACGAGCGTATTAATGACCTTCGTCCCCATACATTACTGATCATTGCTCCTGGTAACTGGTGCAAACGTGTTTTGTGGTCATTTGGCGCTCGTTTTTATGGCAAATATCGGGCCATCTAAAAGGACCTTTGCGTTTTGTCAGCGATTTTTTTTCGGGTGTCTTTTGGATGTGATAAATCCTAAATGTGACTTCAACGCAACATCAATTGCACACATTTTTGGACTTGTATGCGACCAAAGCCTAAGGGTATGTGCACACAATATCGACAATTACGGTTGAAATTACGGAGCGGTTTTCACTAGAAAACAGCTCCTGCATTTCAGACGTAATTGCTCGTACTCACGTTTTGCGAGGCGTCAATTACGGCCGTAATTTGGAGCTGTTCTTCATTGAAGTCAATGAAAAACGGCTCAAATTACGTCTCAAGAAGTGTCCAGCACTTCTTTGACGAGGCTGTTATTTTACGCGCCGTCTTTTGACAGCGACGCGTAAAATTACAGGTCGTCGGCACAGTACGTCGGCAAACACATTGAAATGAATGGGCAGATGTTTGCCGACGTATTGGAGACGTATTTTCAGGCGTAATTCGAGGCGTAAAACGCCTCCATTACGTCTGAAAATAGGTCATGTGAACCCAGCCTTAGTGTAGCCCTAGCCTTAGACCACTTCCATATAATTTTAATATAAAGCAGCTTTACCGGGACATTCTTCTCCTCTAGTATATTGATTCCGGGGTACAGATCCTGGACTATGAGAATCAAGGAAAGGAGATCTGCAGGTCTCAGTGAACTGGCGTATCGACTGTATATATTTATAAGAAATAACAGTTAGTAAAGCATTCATAATGGTTTATACACACAGATATATATATATATATATATATATAAAAAAAAAATGTATACTGATAGACATGCTCCCCGCACAATACCCCACCCTAATGTCCTAGTCAGCGGGACACCTGGAGCAGTATTCAGCTGGAGGAACTAGTGAGAATTATGGCTAGGATATGCCACCAGTGTCTGATAGCAAGGGGTCTGATTGGAGGGTTCACAATAGTCAGACCTCTGCCAATTGGACTTTGTTGGTATGAAGTAGTAGTATAGTGTACTTTTAGCAATATAGTAGTATAGTCTATTTTTAGCCATGTCTCTTTGGTGGGGGAATCGACTGCTGGGACCACCAAGGATCACAAGAGCTGGACTGCAATACCAGACAAACTGGCTGGAAGAGAGCAGTGTCGTGTCTAGAACATGTGCATAGGGACTAGGGTGATCCACCAAGCGACACATCCCTATTGTCCCCGGTGGTTGGGTGCTTACCAACATGGACGGCCTTATGGGTGTGCGACCTGTGCATTTGCTTAAGGGGAACTACCCATAGCCCAGTCCTATGGTTTGCGACCATCAGGATTTTTAATATTAAACATCAATAGTATTTAGACATTGAAGGAGACGGTTATTCGGTCACTGTATGCTAATTTTTTTGGGAACTTCTGGCATTTTACAGAGCGGTTATTCGGTCACTGTGTGTTAGCTCTGTAAAATGCCTAAAGTGTTATTTGGTTACTGTATGTTGGTATTATTTGAGTATTTTATAGGTGATATTCACTTATCTAGAAATGCTACTTAAATTTAAACTCTGGGCAAATTTTCATAGTGAGTCAAATGGAGTTCTTAGGATCACGTAACATATCGGAACATTTAATTCTTTCACTTTGGCCCCTTAATCGCAAGTTTCCAAGCTGCTCTGTATACTATAGGTTCTTATCACCACAGGAAATAACTAAATGGCTGCATGTTACGGAGCTGTACAGGATACGTGGCAAAACAACGCCCCCTTTCTAACATCACCTCCTGCTATGCAGCTATTGGCTGAAGCTGCATCTTACAGACTTCCTGTTCTGCCCGCCCCCTGCATGCGCTCTGCATACAATCCTGGTATTAATGAGAGATCTCATTGATAACAGTATTAGGTGTAGGCTGAATGTAGGTATTAAGGACTGGCAGAGCAGGAAGTCTGAGAGGTGCAGCTTCACCCAAAAGCTGCAGAGCAGGAAGTGATGTCAGAGAAGGGCATGTCATTTTGGCAACGGTTACTTGTCCAATGTATGGCACGGTTATTAGGGCACCATATTGTTTGGTATAGGTATACTGTATGCCAGTACAACAGCAGGGGAGGGTATATACTGACAGAAGGTACCGCGCAGAACACTATCCAACAGAAGGCGGGCTCCGCTCACTAATCATATTGATGGTATATGCTCCAACAGCAATAATAAAAATCAGAAAACCCTTTAAACCCCATTGACACTGCAAAGAAGTTTCTGTTAAAGGAAATCTGACATAACAGATAGGCAAAGGGACATTTATATCAGTGACAGTGTGAAAACTCACGTCAGCGACACCAGATTTATTACAGGCTTACATTTGGTGAAAATTTATGCCAATTTTACCAAGGTTACAGATCACACCTGGAGAAAAGTGCCAGAAGTTTGGTGTTGACCAAGATGAAGGCATGTAGGACTTCCTCGCCACCTCGCTCGTTGCTGCTGTTAATGTACTGCACAATCTGCTTCTCAAGGAACTCGATACATTGCTCGCAAAGCTTCGGGTGTATCAGACGCTCTACAGCCTGTGAGGAGAAAGATTAACCGCTGAAGTAAGCCCTCGCTAGGCTCTCAGTACAGTATGTACGGATGTAGCAGAGCTAGTTGTGTCTTTCACTCAGGGGGGTTAACCGTCACTATTCTAGCCCTATGCCAATATATTAACAAGTGGTCTGGTTTACAAATCCTGTATTAAGGAAATTCTGAGTTAACAGAGAGGGGTCTCCCATTCAGGACTCTGATCCCCCAGCCGGAGTAGAGAGCGGCTATAAAGAACGTCTCTTTCGCTGGAGGACCTGGCATGTCTGTGCATTACACAGTCTATTGATTTTAATATGTACTGTGTAATACTTTATTTCTCCAGTGGTGGCACCGCATGGGAAATAAACACTTACTGCCCGGTTCTCCCGATCGATTGCTGCTGATCAATGGAGGTCCAAGTAGCAGGACACCCTGTGTTCAACTTAATGTCCGGGGACTCTTCTAAAAAAATAATTGTGCAAAGCGGACAACCCCTTCAATTAACCTCTACTCATTGTGCAGAAGGGGGAGTGTAGGGGTCAATCTGGTAATGTAGTGGTTAAAAACCATTGCAGTACTGGGTGTGTGAGTTCTGATAGCGAGCAATGGAAGTTGTTATGTTTTCCTTAAGTCTTTGTGTGTTTCTTATGATACTGGAAAGTTTATTACATTTGTAGGACAGCGACTCTAGTGTTTATGTGGTGATTTGCACTGGAAATGATCAGTTCACGCATTTCTTGGTCTTTTTCTGCAGCAACGTACTTCTGTATTCAAACACAATGGCCGTCAGTGTTCTGTAATGTCTATATAGACTCCTCTACAAGAAGAGACATATGAGCTCGTCCTAGTCAACACTCCCTGACATTTAGAAAATGTTGTAAATATATTAAAGGGGCCTCAGCTTAAAAACAAACATCTAATGGTTGTCTAATGTAGTCAGAGGCTGAGGCTGCTCTTTAGTCCCCCATGCTTTACACTGAAGCGGTGGCTAGCAAGTTTGAGACAGACTTCCAAAAGGAAGATTAGCTCTGTACCTCTCCTGAAAGCCCTTTTGCATTTCTGGTAGGTGAAGGTTATTCGGGATCGCCGGTATTACACTAGCAATAAAGCGGTGTGACTCATTCACCTCCACTGCGAAGCTTTGGTCTTCATGCTGCAATCGGCTGTACGTCAGGAGCAGACTCTGAAACGTCTTCCACACGAGGTTCCGCTGATCTGAATCTGGCGGCCGCAGTCTGCATTGGGATAAACACACACATGTCATTCCAGGGTATAACCTTCCTCAGTATTCGCTCCGGTCACCAGTGTGTACTGATGTATTACAGGCCGGCAAGAGGAATCTAGCTTCGATATGCTCGGTATTCTTAAAACGTAATAAAAATTCATAGTTTATATCGGCCTTAAAGGGGTATTCCTGAGATTATAGGAGCGGTCTGGATTTATGTAAATAACACATTCATTGAATGATCAAAAAAAAAAATCAGCGATTGTCTAAAGTAAACCATACCCATAAAAAAAACATGGCTGATAGCTATCTCCCCCGACCTCTATATAAACATGCACCCTCCACTGCGGGTGTCTGATCATTCAGTAGGGGGGGGAGACAAGGCGCTGCCAGACGCTACTCCCAGGAGAAGAAAGGAGAGGACATGTTGTAATCCAGAACGACATTCGGAAGACCCCATTACAGCCACCAACATTTATCTAATGTGTATGGGCTTCTTAATACTGCGTACTTTTGCAAGATCTTTCGCTTGCTGTCAGTGAATGGAAACATTCAGAGGCTGAAAACCTATTCTGATCATTTTCTGATTACACAGGCACAGTACATAGTTCATAGTATTCTGATGCACTTAAAAAAACTTGCACTTGTGTGAGTTGGGTATGATCAGCATAGGTTGAGCTTCTTGAGATTATTCCATTCACTGACAGCAAGTAGAGAGCTTGGAAATACTGAGGGATTTATACTTTTCATTATAAAGAAAGTTTGATAAAATCAGGAAAGACTTAACTTTCCTAACATGTCAATAAGTCAGATTGAGGGAAGGGGGGATTGGGGGATGGGACCCAACGCCTAGTCTTGGTGTACAGTGGCATTTGCAATCACTCTCCTTTTTTGTGAATAGGAGCGAGTACACTCCGAGGCCTTCAGAGCTGCCATTCCATTCAATGAAGAGTGACGGTGCACGTGTGGCCACTTTTTCACCTCTTTCTTGGCACAGGTTGGGGGTCTGTCATAAAATGTAAAGGGGTATTCCGGTTTCAGAAAACAAAATGTTCTTCTTTGTATAATGAATTTTACAATTTTCAATATACTTTCCTATCAATTTCTCCCGGTTTTCAAGACACAACGATGCACAGCTTGTTACAGCACGTGAATCGGAGCGGTGTCTTGTAACAAACCCTGCACCTGTGTGTCCATCACATGACCGGGACTGCCGTTCATCCACTGGAAGAAAAAAAATAAATAAAAATGGAGGTTCCTTTTAAAATGACAACAAGCAGAAATTTTGAAAACCGTGAGGAATTGATACAAGAGCATATTGGAAAATTGGACATTTTCTGCAACTGGAAATCCGTTCCATTCACCTGAATGTGTTTTTTTCTGCGGCAGGTGCATGGATTTCTGCAAGTTCCATTCAGATTAATGGAACAGATTTTCAGTTGCAAAAACTTTCTGCAGAAAAATCTGCCGCGTGTGACTGCACCGTAAGGCCCTGTTCACACAGTTTTTTTGCAGGCAGAAAATTCGACCTCAAAATTCCACCATTGAGTGCCGTGGGCAAAAACCTTTTCACTGCCTCCCATTGATGTCAATGGGAGGTCAGAGACGTAAACGCCTGAAGATAAGTGACACGCCCTCTTTTTCCGCGAGACAGTTTTACCGCTCGCGGGAAAAAAAACGCATCCAATGGGAGGTGTTTTTTGGCGCGTTTTCCGAGTCACAAAAACTCAGTGGGCCTAACAATTGTTTGCTGAAAACGGACAACATCTTTAACTGCTGGAAAACGTCTTCAGCGAGAAAAACACGTTTTACGCACTTTTGATACAGGTGGGACTTACCATGAAACACTTTATTATTAGGTACAGCAAGAAACGGAAACAAAAAGAGAAAGGAAGTTAAAGTGGGATTTCAAGACGTGGCTGTAGACCATAAGCAGGACAAACGTGGCGGATTTTTTTTGCGGAAACCCCTTCTACACTGGACAGGGAGAACATCCAGAACACAATGATCGTGCTACGGATTTAAAAGTCCCCGGCACGCTCCGATTTCCGTGCGGAAAACGTTTAGCAGCACGTGGATGAGATTTGTTCAAATCTCATCCACATGGCTACTAGTGTAATCCACACCGGAAAATCTGCGCCAACGCCGTCTCGTTCAGTGAACAATTCAAGTACATATTTAAAGGGGTTTTCAAGGTTTTCCATTGATGAGGGTCCGACCTCCAGGACCCCCACTGCTGAGCAGAACGAAGGGGCAGCAGTATTCGCAGGAGCGCCATGGCCCTTTTAATGCAATCCCCGACACAGCGACGTACATACGCCAGTTCTGCTCATCATGGGGGTCCCCGCGTCGGGATCCACACCAGTCGTACATTCCTGGCGTATGCCGAGTATAGGCTATCATTGCATGGGAAAATGCTCATTAAAACACCAACAGGACCCATTTTTTGCATTTCTAGATGGAGATTTCGTTACTAGACGTACTCTTTCTTGATTAGTTGATTGTCTAAAGTGACCAAGCCAAAGTGAACTTCAGTGAGTCTCTTCAAGACATAAATCTTCCTGCGCAAGTCGTCCTCATTTTCTGCTCCGTCCCCATTGACAGCAATGAACAAGCATTCTCCAAACTGCACAGATAATATAGACGCTGGATTAGATCAGATTACAGGAATACCGGACGGATGTATGAAAAGTAGTGCCGACCAAAACTGGAGAGGTGGCCCATAGCAACCAATCTAAACGCTGCTTTGAAAAAATGAATGCGGACATCTGATTGGTTGCTATGGAAACATCTCCAGTTCTCGGCTGCACTATAAACATAAACAACCCAATCTATACGTGATAATATAACAAAATGCAAACATGGTGACCTTCTAATGAGAAGCTATTCCACTTTCTAATATGCCATGTGTTTCAATTCATCACCATCTTCGCAATCTCTGCTTGCTGTCAGTGAATGTAAACATCCTGGCTCACATTCTGGGACTAAAAACCCTACATACTTAGTCCTGCTCACAGCTAAGGGTTTGCTTCACTTGTTTTTCAGCATTTTGCCTGCACTTTCGGGGCGTAACTATAGGGGAGCAGGGGTTGTAGTCACACCTGGGCCCTGGAGCCTGCAGGATCCCAAATGTCCCACAACAAGACACCAGTATGCAGGGCAGGCTCCAGGTTTATGTGGGCCCTTGGGTGAAAAAGTTAAATGGCAGAAAACATCACTTTGTGCCCCCCATTAAGACATTAGGCCTTGTTTATGCCCCCATATAGAAGTTAGGCCCCCAGTTTGTACCCCCATAAATTTAGTGCCCTCTGTAGATAGTGTCACACAGCCCCGCTCCTCCCAGGTAGTGCCACACAGCCCCCCTCCTCCCATGTAGTGCCAAACAGCCCCCCTCCCCCCAGGTAGTGCCAAACAGCCCCCCTCCCTGCTAGCACCTTTGGGGTTCCCTCTAGGAGTGGAATCCCCAGCCAGAGCATTGCCGACGCTCTGGCTGGGGATTCTGCTTCAGGAGAAGCCCCTGACGCCACTGTCCATATACGGACAGTGTTGTCAGGGGCAACCCCAGAGCCATAGTCCCGGGATGAGCACTACTAGCACTTTGCCTGGGACCAGGGGCATAGCTAAAGGCTCATGGGCCCTGGTGCAAGAATTCAGCTTGGGCCCCCCTACCCCTCCCATACACCATCAGACCCCTGCGCACGCCTATGCCCAGCTGCCTTGCCCGACAGACCCCATGAATGCCCCCACAGTATAATTCCCCCACAGTATAATGCCACCACACGGTATAATGTAACTCATAGCTGCCCCCACAGTATAATGCCACCACACATAATGCCGCCCATAGCAGACCACCACAGTATAATACCACCATAGCTGCCCCCCCACAGTATAATGCCATCATAGCTGCCCCCCACAGTATAATGCCCCCCATAGCTGCCCCCCACAGTATAATGCCCCCCATAGCTGCCCCCCACAGTATATTGCCACCCATAGCTGCCACATACAGTATTATGCCCCCATAGCTATCCCAGACAGTATAATTCCCCCCATACAGTATAATTCCCCCCATACAGTATAATGCCCCCCCATACAGTATAATGCCCACTCAGCAGCTACCATATGAGCCCCCCTACCATACCAAATATAATGCCCCCATATGTATGTACCTAATAGAAAAGTAATAACATAATTACTTACCTATCCCAGTTCCCACGATGGGTGGAGGATCCTTCTCCTCCTCTGCACTGTGCTGTGAGTGACTCGGCGCAGACAGGTGCGATGACGAAACTACATCGCGCCTGCATGCACTGAGCTGCTCGCGGCACAGTGAATTCTGGAGCAAGGACACAGCATTGAAGCAAACTGAATGTGCATCCTTGCGATGCAGATTCAGTTGGAAGTGGGACCAGCATGGTCAGCACTGTGTGGCAACGCTAGCCCTGCGGGCCCCCCTGGCTTAGGGGTCCGGTTGCAATTGCGACCCCTATAACTACGCCACTGCCTGGGACACTGTTACGCTCCTGACAACACTGTCCAAATATGGACAGTGATGTCAGGGGCTTTCCCAGAGCTGGAGTCCTGGAGCAGAGCCACTAGCGCTCTGCTTGGGACTCCTCCTTGTATCACGTTCTATATTTTGACTGTAATTCCGTGACGACGGCAGCGGTCTCACCCAGCGGCCGAGTGGGACCCCCCCAATTGTAGTGGGCCCCGACACTTGCCAGGGTTCCGACGCCAGCCCTGCCAGTATGGCACATGGTACGTAGGGGCCCTTTTACAGATTTTGAACAGGGAGCCAGGAATCTAAAGTCACACCACTATGTGCACTGATACATTGTAACAAAACCAGGACAGGAGAGTTTGCCACACATGTACAGACACTATTATAGTTTACTGGTGAATGTAGCAGCATAGGGCCAGACTTAGGGGTTGCTCCGTGAACATCAGCTGCTCCTGCTAGAGGGGGCACCACAGATGGCCTGGTACCTGAGGCTTGTAACCACCAGGAATCTTAATATTAAAGGGGTTTTCCCATAATCAATATTGATCACATATCCTCAGTATATGTGATACATTTCTGATTGGTGGGGGTCAGACTGCTGGGACCCCCACCGATCTCAAGAGCGGGCTAGCCTTGCCGTCCCTGTGTGCCCCATATGAATGGAGCGGTAGTGCGCATGCTCGGCCACCACACCATTAATTTTCCATAGGGCTGCCAGAGATAGCCAAGCAGCAGCCCCATAGAAAGTGAATGGAGTGGTGGTCGAGCATGCGCACTACCGCTCCATTCATATGGGGCACACAGGGACGGCAAGGCTAGCCCGTTCTTGGGATCGTTTGGGGTCTCAGCGGTCGGACCCCCACCAATCAGATATTTAATTGTTTAGTAGTATTATTTAGACGATGAATGTCACGGTTATTAATGACTTATGTATGTAGCTGTTATTTGGTGACTGTATGGTGGTATTATATGGGCACTGTATGGTAGAATTTACTTAGACATTGTGTGGCACCACTTCTTATGCCCTCTACAGTATATTAGTTTTGCGGTGTATAGTGGTGTTGGCACTGTATAGCATTGTTATTTAGGCAATTGTATGGAAATATTTTTTGGGCAATGTATAGCTCTCGTACTTGGGTACCACACTGTGTTATAGACCATAAGAAGGGGGAAGGATTAGGGCATCATCTAATGTAAGCCCGGACCTCATGCAGCGGGGTCTTAGAAATATATCTTGGTGCGGTACACAAACGACTGCCTTATCTGATCCCGTCCGTTACAGAAGACGGAGTCTAAAGCCTTTGTCATAACCTATGTAGACTAAGATGGCAGCAGAGGACATAAAATAGTCCTATCTGGTCTGGCACCCCAAAATTGACATACCATGTGCAGCACACAGAGGTGGCCATTCTCAGCAGTGAAACATGTATACGTGTCACCGATCTTCTCCAGTAACGTCACACAAGAGATGATCAGAGGGGCAAAAAGGGTATTGATGCTGTCACCAAAGTTCGGAGACTGTAGAAAAAACAAATAAATACATTTCTGGTTATCTTATATGGCATAAGTTCTGCTAACTACATAGACTACAGTTTATATGAGATGATACAAACTTCCACACTCTGGTGCAACGTATTGTTAAACACTACATCTCTCACAATGCACCACAGCTGAACAATTGCATGGAACCAGCCACCGGCTGCAATGCGATAAGACTGAGAGCTAACAGGAAAACAGCTCTACATGTGAATGAAGACGACCAGGTAGAACATCGGATGGGCAGAAGTGGTGAATTTGAACTTCTTCAACGTTATCTGTAGACAAGAACTGAAACATGAACTAAGCTTAAAGGCCATGTCCAGCATTTCATCCAATTTTGCTTTTATTGTTACAATGCATCTAAAGTTAAAAAAAGAAGCAACGTTGCGAATCATCTGAATTAAAAATGTCCTATTGTTTTGGGTCTACAGCCCCTATACAGGTCTATATGTTTCCATGGTAACAAACGGAAAACCCTTTGTAGTCTGATCAGTTAGAGGTGGGTTCACAAACGAACCAGTAATTGTAGTATTTGTTTAATACGTTTTTAATGAACACGGTGGGGCTTTCTCACAGTGGTGATTGTACCCCTGTTTATGGAGAGTTAGCAAATAAAATGTATACGTTTTACTCATTTATCACTTCAGTGAATCACAATTGTCTGTTACCATGGAAACATATAGGCCTGTAGAGGAGCTGTAGACCCAAAACGATAGAAAAATATTAATTAAAATGATCCGCAAAATTGCTTCTTCCTTCATTTTAGATGTAATGGTTGTTTTAGATTTTAAAAAATAAAAAGGTGTCTGCTCTTGTCCGTGGACTGTGTATGCTACTACAGCTCAGCCCAAGTCCTTGGGGATGGGGGTGGGAGAAATTTTTGTCTAATCTCATAAAATCCTTTAAAGGCATTGTTCCAAGATCGACATTCATCACCTACCCACAGGGTAGATAATAAATGTCTGATCGCTGGGGGCCCCACCAATCACTAGAACGGGGGTCTCGAGCCCCCCATTCCTCTTCACTGCATGACCACCTCTGGATAGGTGATAAATGTCAATCTAAGGACAACCCCTTTAAAGATTACAATTCAGATAAAAGTATTTTCAGCTATTTTTTGCAAATCTGGTTTTCAAATTTGAAAAAAACAAAGCAAAAAAATCCTAAGATGAGTTTGCAATGCTAGTTTCCAGGGTCCGGTGGGTGTTTGTACACCGGTATAGAGAATGACTTGCCGTTGTATATCAATCTAAGAAGGTGACTGGGTGACCAAGCACTTCTCCAGAACCTGAAAAATGCTGGACTATAGTAGCAACTTCCTGTCCCCACTTATATTAAGAAGAGCAGCTCTGGAGCACAAACAGCAGCACCTACTGATTTCCTTTTATTAGAGCATCTACTAGATACCCCTTAAAGAAGCCTTTCAACTATTCACTTTAAGGGTATGTGCACACACACTAATTACGTCCGTGATTGACGGACGTATTTCGGCCGCAAGTCCCGGACCGAACACACTGCAGGGAGCCGGGCTCCTAGCATCATACTTATGTACGATGCTAGGAGTCTCTGCCTCGCTGCAGGACAACTGTCCCGTACTGTAATCATGTTTTCAGTACGGGACAGTTGTCCTGCAGCGAGGCAGGGACTCCTAGCATCGTACATAAGTATGATGCTAGGAGCCCGGCTCCCTGCACTGAGTTCGGTCCGGAACTTGCGGCCGAAATACGTCCGTAAATTACGGACGTAATTAGTGTGTGTGCACATACCCTAACAATACCTGGAGAGTAGGGATCACATGGCGTCCCTTAAGTAGGAGTGGGTTAGAAGTCCCTTGACTTATATAGCTGTTTGCAATGCAGAGTTGGTGTATAAATGAATAAGTTCAATAGAAAGGCAGCTGAGAGTATTCAGCAAGCATACGTATAACATCCCATCATCGCACCTGCAGCCACTCATCACATACGGAGTATCTACGGTGCAGATTCTTTTCAAACTCTTCATCAGCCCAGCAGAACAGGACTTCTGCGCCCTCGGAGACGATCAGTATACACTTCATCTGCCAAGGAGGAAGAGACATATTACATATGCAGGAATTGTTGCCCTACTACAAGGAGCATCTCATTCCGGAGGACCTGGCACCTCCATGGACACAGAATATGCACGAAATATCAGATAGGTGGGTGTCCCACCTCTTGGACCCGCACCTATCTCTAGAACGGGCCGCGTGACCCCATCCAGCTCTTGCTGCTTCCCGACCACTGTCCGACGAGGTGGTCTGAAATAGAAGTAAATGGGTGTTACAGAAACAGCGCAGCATGGTGAGCTATGCTGTTTCCGCAGCTCCCAAGTTCCAGAAAAAGCGTAGCTCGCCGCGCCGTGCCATTTCCTTAACTCCTATTCACTTCTTTTGGAGGGACAGTATCCGCGTGGAGCAGCGAGCTTGGTTGTTCCCGTACCCCTGACCACCTCGTCAGACAGTGGCTGGGAAGTAGCGGGAGCGGGACAAGGTAGGACCTGGGTAATGGGGCTCCGGTTCTAGGGATAGGTGCAGATCCCAGAGGTGTGACCCAGGTTCATCGGACATTTATGGCATATCCTGTGGATGTACCATAAATGTCCAAGATGGCAGAACGCCTTTAATGGCAGATATACTGGTTTTTACCCAGCTTTCCAAGAAACAGATATTACTAAGGAATGAATGAACAGAATTTTTAAGAAGACAACATGGAACATTGGACAATGTAATTTAATAATGATGCCATTACGGTTGATTCTATACATTTGTATGACCAGTTTACAATGTCCACCCTTAAAAACCATTTAAATTTTTTTTTTTTTTAAATAAATCTACATAGGTCCAATCTCTTTGTTGATTATTTTCATAATACATCTTAATATCAGTTGAAGGATCATTTTCTGAGAGCTTCAAATTACCTGCCCAGACAAAGTGCCAAATTATACATTTCTGGCTGCCTGTAGCCACCGCTAGGGGAGCTCACTGCAGAAGGATTTATACATTGAACTCTATAATACAAAATCGTCTTCAGTGAGCTCCCTCTAGTGGTGGCTGCAGGATGCCATAATTTTATCATTTAACTATGTCTTTGCAGAGGATTTGGAGCTCACTATTATAAAAAAAAGTAACACCAACCGCTATAAATAAATATTAAGAAATAAATCAGCACAGATTATTAGACCTAAAAACCTAATGTTTAAAAGTGGAGATTCCCTTTAAGCCTCAATCTGTGCTAGACACTGGAGTTGTCACTGAAGGTCCAAAAAATTAAGTTATGGAAGATCCTGGAAATATCTATACTTACTGTAATAGCCCGCTGTCCCTCTAGGTCCTCAGTGATTGGTCTTATGCACCAGATCCTTCATCACCCATTAACCTCTTCTTTGCCTGTTACAGACTAAACAATGTGATGCTGGGTAGAAGGAATCCTGCAGAACTCTACAGGCTAAACATCTATACGAAGACCACATAGGAAGCTGTAGCTACCATAATGCTGCGTGGTATTCTCCATATTCACCTACTTCTACCATAAACTATTATAATAGAGTGTAACTGCACTTTCAAAAAACTTATGTCATAGACACATATCATAAGTTTTGATCATTGGAGTAAAGGCTACTGAGACCCCGAACGATCGCTGAAACAGAGGCAGAACCGCTCAGCCGATCAATCTTCCCCTTTGACTGTGATGGGCTCTCCTTGTTAGGCTGAAGACGGACTTATAGGTGTTCTATGTGATCCCATCTTCAGCTATGAGGAGCGTCGATCACACCCACATAGGCAGAGCGCTCGGCTGAGTGCCCCTTCGTTTCAGAGATCGATGGGGGTCTCAGCACCAGGTCCCTCAAAGATCCAAACTTCGGACCTTTAACGATGACATATCAAAGGTCTTGTGAAAGCGGTCACTTTTTAAAGGACTTTTATCTGACTTATTTTGTACTGATTCTGAGTTACAGCCTGTATTATAGTCCAGAGCTGCATTCACAATTCTGCTGGTAACTAATGGAAACTGTCAACAAACAAAAGTTATGTAATGTGTTTGTATACTTTTTAAAGAGTTGAATATATTCTTTATGAGGCCTGTTTAGTAGTATATTTTATATATATGAAATATACTTTTTTTTTTCTTGACCCGTGAATGCAGCCTCAGGGCCAAGAGTTGTGTGCATGGCGCCTGTACGGCAGTGCATAGAGGCTGCGAGGCCCCTAGTAATAGTAGTGCCCTATTAGTAGTACATAGCTGCACAACCTCCGTGTGCTGCTGAACAGGCTCTGTCGGTGTCATATGTATTCTCTTCTAGAAGCAGTACTTAATTTCACCTCCGTACATACAGCGCCAAATGGAGCATGCCACACATTATTTCCTGTCCCTTTACACCTTTGTACAAATGGAGCCATAATACGGCCGTGTGCGAATACATTGCATTTCACTAAAACTCTAAGGGTATGTTCACACGGCCTATTTACGGACGTAATTCGGGCGTTTTTGCCCCGAATTACGTCTGAAAATAGCGCCTCAATAGCGCTGACAAACATCTGCCCATTGAAAGCAATGGGCAGACGTTTGTCTGTTCACACGAGGCGTATATTTACGCGCCGCTGTCAAATGACGGCGCGTAAATAGACGCCCGCGTAGAAGAAGTGACCTGTCACTTCTTTGGCCGTAATTGGAGCCGCTATTCATTGACTCCAATGAATAGCAGCGCTAATTACGGCCGTAATTGACGCGGCGTTCATGCGCCTGCACATGCCGGTACGGCTGAAATTACGGGGATGTTTTCAGGCTGAAACATCCCCGTAATTTCAGCCGTTACGGACCCCCGCCGTGTGAACATACCCTAAGACTACATTCAGACGAGCGTCGGCAACCCCGGATGTGGAAAACGGAAGTTTTTCATGTCCGAGGTGCACTCATGGGCGATGCGTTGTCACTAGACTCTATGGAGGGATGCATGACACGCAGGAAAATGGGACATGTCCTATTTTTTCAAGGACCATTTACACGCTCCGTTGAAATAATGGTCATGTGAACGGACCCATTGAAAGACGAGTCTGCGTGACGGCCGTTGTTTTAATGGCCATTACATGGACGGGATACGCTCTAGTCTGAATGAGCCCTAATAATTCAGCAAGAAGGAGAGTGTGTGTGTGTGTGTGTGTGTGTGTGTGTGTGTGTGTGTGTGTTTCCACTTATATCCCGAGATGAGTTGTGCGAGATGACCAGCTTTATAAATAGAAAAACTTTTGCATTACTCCGTCCGGCAAAATATTTTTTATTTCAAAGCTGGTCTTATGCCGAGAAGAGCGGCACAAGATCTCGGAGTGAAAAATCTGTATTTGTTCACAACAGACGCTTATCCTGCATGTTATTAACTCAACAAAGTTCTAAAGAGACAAGTTCAAAATATTTGAACCCCGGAGAAAACAGAAAATGCAAAATAAATCCCCCGACCTTACAGTTCTCAGCTGCATCATCACCGCAGACTATTGCACATTATCTATACTGCAGATTGTCAGGAGTTCTGCAGACAGGACAGCAGTAACTTACCTCCCTGCACACAGATGTGGCCGCCGCTGATCTCTGGGACACTTCCTGCATTGACATGTGAACACTCCTCATGTGATCAGCACAGTGATCGGGGGAGGAGAGACTGCAGGAAGCAGATCACACTGGGAGGGAGACAGGACGGGCCGGCTTCTATTACTGCTTCATGTTCACAGGAAAATTCATTTAATCACATTGTCCATTTGCAGTGACAAAATTACTAAAATAAGAAAATCCTCCTCTTCTGGCCGGGTATTAAGGCTGGATTCACACCTCGCATATTTGTTGCAGATTTTTTAAACTGAAGCCTGAAGTGCATCCTGAATGAAGGAGAAGTGTAAGTTTCTTCTTTATATTTCCCAGTCCTTTTGAAACCACTTCTGGTTGTGGCTCAAACATCTGCATCAAAATCTGCACCAAAAACTCGATGTGTGAATCCAGCCTTAGGGTATGTTCACACGGTTAAGAAAATACGGAGCTAATTTCAAGGGAAAACAGCTCCTGATTTTCAGCAGTTCTTTAATCAAGCTAGCGTTTTTCGTGGCGTTTTTTTACGGCCGTTTTTGGAGCTGTTTTTCTATTGAGTCAATGAAAAACGGCTCGAGAAGTGACATGCAATACTTTTTATGGGGCGTCTTTTTACGCGCCGTTTTTTGAAAATCAGGCGTAAAAAAACGCCCCGTCGAAACAGAACGCTGTATTTCCCTTTGAAATCAATGGGCAGATGTTTGAAGGCGTTCTGCTTCCGATTTTTCAGCCCTTTTTCGAGACGTTTGCAGCCCGAAAAACGGCTGAATATAGCCCGTGTGAACATACCCTTAGGGGTTTGCTTCTCCTTTTTTTGCTTTACCTCTTTTTAAAAAAAAAATTTTAACATAATTATCCCATTATTTTCTATGATATGCCAAAGTGTGTCATATTTTTGCAAAAGTTTTTGTGCAATATGCCAAAACATAGACAATACCACAGGACTTTATACTAAAAAAATAGACGCAACGTCTGCATTTTCTATCAATGGTGTGATGTGATGTATGAAAATGTATGGCGTCCTATGGATTTATTGCTGATTTCTGGTATAAAGTCAACATGGAACAATATCCCCCGTACTGTAAATGATAAGAATATTAGAAGTAATATGAAGTTCTGCAGCAGCTGACGTGTGTATAATG